>NC_091351.1:22753533-22776033 GCF_038502225.1 Cherax quadricarinatus | reverse complement strand
TGAAATAAACAGTGGTGTAATAAACAGTGATGAAATAAACAGTGGTGTAATAAACAGTGGTGAAATAAACAGTGGTGAAATAAACAGTGGTGAAAAAAACAGTGGTAAAATAAACAGTGATGAAATAAACAGTGTTGTAATAAACAGTGGTGAAATAAACATTGGTGAAATAAACAGTGATGAAATAAACAGTGGTGAAATAAACAGTGATGAAATAAACAGTGATGAAATAAACAGTGGTGTATTAAACAGTGGTGAAATAAACATTGGTGAAATAAACAGTATTGAAATAAACAGTGGTGAAATAAACAGTGATGAAATAAACAATGGTGTAATAAACAGTGGCGAAATAAACAGTGGTGAAATAAACAGTGGTGAAATAAACAATGGTGAAATAAACAGTGGTGAAATAAACAGTGATGAAATAAACAGTGGTGTATTAAACAGTGGTGAAATAAACAGTGGTGAAATAAACAGAGGTGAAATAAACAGTGGTGAAATAAACAGTGATGAAATAAACAGTGGTGAAATAAACAGTGGTGTAATAAACAGTGGTGTAATAAACAGTGGTGTAATAAACAGTAGTGAAATAAACAGTGGTGAAATAAACAGTGGTGAAATAAACAGTGGTGAAATAAACAGTGGTGAAATAAACAGTGATGAAATAAACAGTGGTGTAATAATCTGTGGTGAAATAAACAGTGGTGAAATAAACAGTGGTGAAATAAACAGTGGTGTAATAAACAGTGGTGAAATAAACAGTGGTGAAATAAACAGTGGTGAAATAAACAGTGGTGAAATAAACAGTGGTGAAATAAACAGTGATGAAATAAACAGTGGTGTAATAAACAGTGGTGAAATAAACAGTGGTGAAATAAACAGTGGTGAAATAAACAGTGGTGAAATAAACAGTGATGAAAAAAAAAGTGGTGTAATAAACAGTGGTGTAATAAACAGTGGTGAAATAAACAGTTGTGAAATAAACTGGTGAAATAAACAGTGGTGAAATAAACAGTGGTGAAATAAACAGTGGTGAAATAAACAGTGATGAAATAAACAGTGGTGTAATAAACAGTGGTTAAATAAACAGTGGTGAAATAAACAGTGGTGAAATAAACAGTGGTGAAATAAACAGTGGTGTAATAAACAGTGGTGAAATAAACAGTGGTGAAATAAACAGTGGTGAAATAAACAGTGATGTAATAAACAGTGGTGAAATAAACAGTGGTGAAAAAAACAGAGATTAAATAAACAGTGATGAAATAAACAGTGATGAAATAAACAGTAATGAAATAAACAGTAGTGAAATAAACAGTGATGAAATAAACAGAGGTGTAATAAACAGTGGTGAAATAAACAGTGGTAAAATAAACAGTGGTGAAATAAACAGTGGTGAAATAAACAGTGGTGAAATAAACAGTGGTGAAATAAACAGTGGTGAAATAAACAGAGATTAAATAAACAGTAATGAAATAAACAGTAATGAAATAAACAGTAATGAAATAAACAGTAGTGAAATAAACAGTGATGAAATAAACAGTGATGAAATAAACAGTAATGAAATAAACAGTGGTGAAATAAACAGTGGTGAAATAAACAGTGGTGAAATAAACAGTGGTGAAATAAACAGTGGTGAATTAAACAGTGGTGAAACAAACAGTGGTGAAATAAACAGTGGTGTAATAAACAGTGGTGTAATAAACAGTGGTGAAATAAACAGTGGTGTAATAAACAGTGGTGAAATAAACAGTGGTGTAATAAACAGTGGTGAAATAAACAGTGGTGTAATAAACAGTGGTGAAATAAACAGTGGTGAAATAAACAGTGGTGAAATAAAAAGTGGTGAAATAAACAGTGGTGAAATAAACAGTGATGAAATAAACAGTGGTGAAATAAACAGTGGTGATATAAACAGTGATGAAATAAACAGTGGTGAAATAAACAGTGGTGAAATAAACAGAGGTGAAATAAACAGTGGTGAAATGAATAGTGATGAAATAAACAGTGGTGAAATAAACAGTGGAGAATTAAACAGTGATGAAACAAACGGTGATGAAATAAACAGTGATGAAATAAACAGTGGTGAAATAAACAGTGATGAAATAAACAGTAATGAAATAAACAGTGATGAAATAAACAGTGGTGAAATAAACAGTGGTGAAATAAACAGTGATGAAATAAACAGTGATGAAATAAACAGTGATGAAATAAACAGTGGTGAAATAAACAGTGATGAAATGAACAGTGGTGTAATAAACAGTGGTGAAATAAACAGTGGTGAAATAAACAGAGGTGAAATAAACAGAGGTGAAATAAACAGTGGGGAAATAAACAGTGATGAAATAAACAGTGGTGAAATGAACAGTGGCGAAATAAACAGTGATGAAATAAACAGTGGTGAAATAAACAGTGGTGAATATAAACAGTGGTGAAAAAAACAGTGGTGAAATAAACAGTGATGAAATTAACACTGGTGAAATAAACAGGGGTGAAATAAACAGTGGTGAAATAAACAGTGGTGAAATAAACAGTGGTGAAATAAACAGTGGTGAAATAAACAGTGATGAAATAAACAGTGGTGAAATAAACAGTGGTGAAATAAACAGTGATGAAATAAACAGTGGTGAATTAAACAGTGGTGAAATAAACAGAGATGAAATAAACAGTGGTGAAATAAACAGTGGTGAAATGAACAGTTGTGAAATAAACAGTGGTGAAATAAACAGAGGTGAAATAAACAGAGGTGAAATAAACAGTGGTGAAATAAACAGTGGTGAAATAAAAAGTGGTGAAATGAACAGTGGCGAAATAAACAGTGGTGAATTAAACAGAGGTGAAATAAACAGTGGTGAAATAAACAGAGATGAAATAAACAGTGGTGAAATAAACAGTGGTGAAATGAACAGTGGTGAAATAAACAGTGGTGAAATAAACAGAGGTGAAATAAACAGAGGTGAAATAAACAGTGGTGAAATAAACAGTGATGAAATAAACAGTGGTGAAATGAACAGTGGCGAAATAAACAGTGATGAAATAAACAGTGGTGAAATAAACAGTGGTGAATATAAACAGTGGTGAAAAAAACAGTGGTGAAATAAACAGTGATGAAATTAACAGTGGTGAAATAAACAAGGGTGAAATAAACAGTGGTGAAATAAACAGTGGTGAAATAAACGTTGGTGAAATAAACAGTGGTGAAATAAACAGTGATGAAATAAACAGTGGTGAAATAAACAGTGGTGAAATAAACAGTGATGAAATAAACAGTGGTGAATTAAACAGTGGTGAAATAAACAGAGATGAAATAAACAGTGGTGAAATAAACAGTGGTGAAATGAACAGTGGTGAAATAAAGAGTGGTGAAATAAACAGTGGTGAAATAAACAGTGGTGAAATAAACAGTGGTGAAATAAACAGTGGTGAAATAAACAGTGGTGTAATAATCATTGGTGAAATAAACAGTGGTGTAATAAACAGTGGTGTAATAATCAGTGGTGTAATAAACAGTGGTGAAATAAACAGTGGTGTAATAAACAGTGGTGTAATAATCAGTGGTGAAATAAACAGAGGTGTAATAAACAGTGGTGTAATAAGCAGTGGTGTAATAAACAGTGGTGAAAAAAACAATGGTGTAATAATCAGTGGTGAAAAAAACAGTGGTGAAATAAAGAGTGGTGAAATAAGCAGTGGTGAAATAAACAGTGGTGAAATAAAGAGTAGTGAATTAAACAGTGGTGAAATAAACAGTGGTTAAATAAACAGTGGTGAAATAAACAGTGATGTAACAAACAGTGGTGTAATAAACAGTGGTGAAATAAACAGTGGTGTAATAAACAGTGGTGAAATAAACAGTGGTGTAATAAACAGTGAAGAAATAAACAGTAGTGAAATAAACAGTGGTGAAATAAACAGTGGTGAAATAAACAGTGATGAAATAAACAGTGGTGAAATAAAAAGTGGTGAAATGAAAAGTGGTGAAATAAACAGTGGTGAAATAAACAGTGATGAAATGAAAAGTGGTGAAATAAACAGTGGTGTAATAAACAGTGGTGAAATAACCAGTGGTGAAAAAAACAGTGATGAAATAAACAGTGGTGAAATAAACAGTGGTGAAATAAACAGTGGTGAAATAAACAGTGGTGAAATAAACAGTGGTGTAATAAACAGTGGTGAAATAAGCAGTGGTGTAATAAACAGTGGTGAAATAAACAGTGGTGTAATAAACAGTGATGAAATAAACAGTGGTGAAATAAACAGTGGTTTAATAATCAGTGGTGAAATAAACAGTGGTGAAATAAACAGTGATGAAATGAAAAGTGGTGAAATAAACAGTGGTGTAATAAACAGTGGTGAAATAAACAGTGGTGAAATAAACAGTGGTGAAATAAACAGTGGTGAAATAAAAAGTGGTGTAATAAACAGTGGTGTAATAAACAGTGGTGTAATAAACAGTGGTGAAATAAACAGTGGTGAAATAAAAAGTGGCGAAATAAACAGTGGTGAAATAAACAGTGGTGAAATAAAAAGTGGCAAAATAAACAGTGGTGAAATAAACAGTGGTGAAATAAACAATGGTGTAATAAACTGTGGTGTAATAAACAGAGGTGTGATAAACAGTGGTGAAATAAACAGTGGTGTAATAAACAGTGGTGTAATAAACAGTGGTGTAATAAACAGTGGAGTAATAAACAGTGGTGTAATAAACAGTGGTGTATTAAACAGTGGTGTAATAAACAGTGTTGTAATAAACAGTGGTGTAATAAACAGTGGTGTAATAAACAGTGATGAAATAAACAGTGGTGTAATAAAGAGTGGTGAAATAAACAGTGATGAAATAAACAGTGGTGTAATAAACAGTGGTGAAATAAACAGTGGTGAAATAAACAGTGGTGTAATAAACAGTGGTGTAATAAACTGTTGTGAAATAAACAGTGGTGTAATAAACAGTGGTGAAATAAACAGTGGTGAAATAAACAGTGGTGAAACAAACAGTGGTGTAATAAACAGTGGTGAAATAAACAGTTGTGTAATAAACAGTGGTGAAATAAACAGTGGTGAAATAAACAGTTGTGAAATAAACAGTAGTGAAATAAACAGTGGTGAAATAAAGAGTGGTGAAATAAACAGTGGTGTAATAAACAATGGTGAAATAAACAGTGGTGAAATAAACAGTGATGAAATAAACAGTGGTGAAATAAACAGTGGTGAAATAAACAGTGATGAAATAAACAGTGGTGAATTAAACAGTGGTGAAATAAACAGAGATGAAATAAACAGTGGTGAAATAAACAGTGGTGAAATGAACAGTGGTGAAATAAAGAGTGGTGAAATAAACAGTGGTGAAATAAACAGTGGTGAAATAAACAGTGGTGAAATAAACAGTGGTGAAATAAACAGTGGTGTAATAATCATTGGTGAAATAAACAGTGGTGTAATAAACAGTGGTGTAATAATCAGTGGTGTAATAAACAGTGGTGAAATAAACAGTGGTGTAATAAACAGTGGTGTAATAATCAGTGGTGAAATAAACAGAGGTGTAATAAACAGTGGTGTAATAAGCAGTGGTGTAATAAACAGTGGTGAAAAAAACAATGGTGTAATAATCAGTGGTGAAAAAAACAGTGGTGAAATAAAGAGTGGTGAAATAAGCAGTGGTGAAATAAACAGTGGTGAAATAAAGAGTAGTGAATTAAACAGTGGTGAAATAAACAGTGGTTAAATAAACAGTGGTGAAATAAACAGTGATGTAACAAACAGTGGTGTAATAAACAGTGGTGAAATAAACAGTGGTGTAATAAACAGTGGTGAAATAAACAGTGGTGTAATAAACAGTGAAGAAATAAACAGTAGTGAAATAAACAGTGGTGAAATAAACAGTGGTGAAATAAACAGTGATGAAATAAACAGTGGTGAAATAAAAAGTGGTGAAATGAAAAGTGGTGAAATAAACAGTGGTGAAATAAACAGTGATGAAATGAAAAGTGGTGAAATAAACAGTGGTGTAATAAACAGTGGTGAAATAACCAGTGGTGAAAAAAACAGTGATGAAATAAACAGTGGTGAAATAAACAGTGGTGAAATAAACAGTGGTGAAATAAACAGTGGTGAAATAAACAGTGGTGTAATAAACAGTGGTGAAATAAGCAGTGGTGTAATAAACAGTGGTGAAATAAACAGTGGTGTAATAAACAGTGATGAAATAAACAGTGGTGAAATAAACAGTGGTTTAATAATCAGTGGTGAAATAAACAGTGGTGAAATAAACAGTGATGAAATGAAAAGTGGTGAAATAAACAGTGGTGTAATAAACAGTGGTGAAATAAACAGTGGTGAAATAAACAGTGGTGAAATAAACAGTGGTGAAATAAAAAGTGGTGTAATAAACAGTGGTGTAATAAACAGTGGTGTAATAAACAGTGGTGAAATAAACAGTGGTGAAATAAAAAGTGGCGAAGTAAACAGTGGTGAAATAAACAGTGGTGAAATAAAAAGTGGCGAAATAAACAGTGGTGAAATAAACAGTGGTGAAATAAACAATGGTGTAATAAACTGTGGTGTAATAAACAGAGGTGTGATAAACAGTGGTGAAATAAACAGTGGTGTAATAAACAGTGGTGTAATAAACAGTGGTGTAATAAACAGTGGAGTAATAAACAGTGGTGTAATAAACAGTGGTGTATTAAACAGTGGTGTAATAAACAGTGTTGTAATAAACAGTGGTGTAATAAACAGTGGTGTAATAAACAGTGATGAAATAAACAGTGGTGTAATAAAGAGTGGTGAAATAAACAGTGATGAAATAAACAGTGGTGTAATAAACAGTGGTGAAATAAACAGTGATGAAATAAACAGTGGCGAAATAAACAGTGGTGAAATAAACAGTGGTGAAATAAACAGTGGTGTAATAAACAGTGGTGTAATAAACTGTTGTGAAATAAACAGTGGTGTAATAAACAGTGGTGAAATAAACAGTGGTGAAATAAACAGTGGTGAAACAAACAGTGGTGTAATAAACAGTGGTGAAATAAACAGTTGTGTAATAAACAGTGGTGAAATAAACAGTGGTGAAATAAACAGTTGTGAAATAAACAGTAGTGAAATAAACAGTGGTGAAATAAAGAGTGGTGAAATAAACAGTGGTGTAATAAACAATGGTGAAATAAACAGTGGTGAAATAAACAGTGGTGAAATAAACAGTGGTGAAATAAACAGTGGTGAAATGAACAATGGTGAAATAAACAGTGGTGTAATAAACAGTGGTGAAATAAACAGTGGTGAAATAAACAGTGGTGTAATAAACAGTGGTGAAATAAAGAGTGGTGAAATAAACAGTGGTGAAATAAACAGTGGTGAAATAAACAGTGGTGAAATAAACAGTGGTGAAATAAACAGTGGTGTAATAAACAGTGGTGTAATAATCAGTGGTGAAATAAACAGTGGTGTAATAAACAGTGGTGTAATAATCAGTGGTGTAATAAACAGTGGTGAAATAAACAGTGGTGTAATAAACAGTGGTGTAATAATCAGTGGTGAAATAAACAGTGGTGTAATAAACAGTGGTGTAATAATCAGTGGTGTAATAAACAGTGGTGAAATAAACAGTGGTGTAATAATCAGTGGTGAAAAAAACAGTAGTGAAATAAAGAGTGGTGAAATAAGCAGTGGTGAAATAAATAGTGGTGAAATAAACAGTAGTGAATTAAACAGTGGTGAAATAAACAGTGGTTAAATAAACAGTGGTGAAATAAACAGTGGTGAAATAAACAGTGGTGTAATAAACAGTGGTGAAATAAACAGTGGTGTAATAAACAGTGAAGAAATAAACAGTAGTGAAATAAACAGTGGTGAAATAAACAGTGATGAAATAAACAGTGGTGAAATAAAAAGTGGTGAAATGAAAAGTGGTGAAATAAACAGTGATGAAATAAACAGTGATGTAACAAACAGTGGTGTAATAAAAAATGGTGAAATAAACAGTGATGAAATGAAAAGTGGTGAAATAAACAGTGGTGTAATAAATAGTGGTGAAATAAACAGTGGTGAAATAAACAGTGGTGAAATAAACAGTGGTGAAATAAACAGTAGTGAAATAAACAGTGGTGAAATAAACAGTGGTGAAATAAACAGTGGTGAAATAAACAGTGGTGAAATAAACAGTGATGAAATGAAAAGTGGTGAAATAAACAGTGGTGTAATAAATAGTGGTGAAATAAACAGTGGTGAAATAAACAGTGGTGAAATAAACAGTAGTGAAATAAACAGTGGTGTAATAAACAGTGGTGAAATAAACAGTGGTGTAATAAACAGAGGTGAAATAAACAGTGGTGTAATAAACAGTGATGAAATAAACAGTAGTGAAATAAACAGTGATGAAATAAACAGTGGTGTAATAAACAGTGAAGAAATAAACAGTAGTGAAATAAACAGTGAAGAAATAAACAGTGGTGTAATAAACAGTGATGAAATAAACAGTGGTGTAATAAACAGTGGTGAAATAAACAGTGGTGAAATAAACAGTGGTGTAGTAAACAGTGATGAAATAAACAGTGGTGAAATAAACAGTGATGAAATGAAAAGTGGTGAAATAAACAGTGGTGTAATAAATAGTGGTGAAATAAACAGTGGTGAAATAAACAGTGGTGAAATAAACAGTGGTGAAATAAACAGTAGTGAAATAAACAGTGGTGAAATAAACAGTGGTGAAATAAACAGTGGTGAAATAAACAGTGGTGAAATAAACAGTGATGAAATGAAAAGTGGTGAAATAAACAGTGGTGTAATAAATAGTGGTGAAATAAACAGTGGTGAAATAAACAGTGGTGAAATAAACAGTAGTGAAATAAACAGTGGTGTAATAAACAGTGGTGAAATAAACAGTGGTGTAATAAACAGAGGTGAAATAAACAGTGGTGTAATAAACAGTGATGAAATAAACAGTGGTGAAATAAACAGTGATGAAATAAACAGTTGTGTAATAATCAGTGGTGAAATAAACAGTGGTGAAATAAACAGTGATGAAATAAACAGTGGTGTAATAATCAGTGTTGAAATAAACAGTGGTGAAATAAACAGTGATGAAATGAAAAGTGGTGAAATAAACAGTGGTGTAATAAACAGTGATGAAATAAACAGTGGTGAAATAAACAGTGATGAAATGAAAAGTGGTGAAATAAACAGTGGTGTAATAAACAGTGGTGAAATAAACAGTGGTGAAATAAACAGTGGTGAAATAAACAGTGGTGAAATAAAAAGTGGTGTAATATACAGTGGTGTAATAAACAGTGGTGAAATAAACAGTGGTGTAATAAACAGTGGTGAAATAAACAGTGGTGAAATAAAAAGTGGTGTAATAAACAGTGGTGAAATAAACAGTGTTGAAATAAACAGTGGTGTAATAAACAGTGGTGAAATAAACAGTGTTGAAATAAACAGTGGTGTAATAAACAGTGGTGAAATAAACAGTGTTGAAATAAACAGTGGTGTAATAAACAGTGGTGAAATAAACAGTGGTGAAATAAACAGTGGTGAAATAAACAGTGGTGAAATAGACAGTGGTGAAATAAAAATTGGAGAAATAAACAGTGGTGAAATAAACAGTGGTGAAATAAAAAGTGGTGAAATAAACAGTGGTGAAATAAACAGTGGTGAAATAAACAGTGGTGAAATAAACAGTGGTGTAATAAACAGTGGTGAAATAAACAGTGGTGAAATAAAAAGTGGCGAAATAAACAGTGGGGAAATAAACAGTGGTGAAATAAAAAGTGGCGAAATAGACAGTGGTGAAATAAACAGTGGTGAAATAAACAGTGGTGTAATAAACAGTGGTGTAATAAACAGAGGTGTGATAAACAGTGGTGAAATAAACAGTGGTGTAATAAACAGTGGTGTAATAAACAGTGGTGTAATAAACAGTGGAGTAATAAACAGTGGTGTAATAAACAGTGGTGTATTAAACAGTGGTGTAATAAACAGTGTTGTAATAAACAGTGGTGTAATAAACAGTGGTGTAATAAACAGTGATGAAATAAACAGTTGTGTAATAAACAGTGGTGAAATAAACAGTGATGAAATAAACAGTGGTGTAATAAACAGTGGTGAAATAAACAGTGATGAAATAAACAGTGGCGAAATAAACAGTGGTGAAATAAACAGTGGTGAAATAAACAGTGGTGAAATAAACAGTGGTGTAATAAACAGTGGTGAAATAAACTGTGGTGAAATAAACAGTTGTGAAACAAACAGTGGTGTAATAAACAGTGGTGAAATAAACAGTGGTGTAATAAACAGTGGTGAAATAAACAGTGGTGAAATAAACAGTTGTGAAATAAACAGTAGTGAAATAAACAGTGGTGAAATAAAGAGTGGTGAAATAAACAGTGGTGTAATAAACAGTGGTGAAATAAACAGTGGTGAAATAAACAGTGGTGAAATAAACAATGGTGAAATAAACAGTGGTGAAATAAACAATGGTGAAATAAACAGTGGTGTAATAAACAGTGGTGAAATAAACAGTGGTGAAATAAACAGTGGTGTAATAAACAGTGGTGAAATAAAGAGTAGTGAAATAAACAGTGGTGAAATAAACAGTGGTGAAATAAACAGTGGTGAAATAAACAGTGGTGAAATAAACAGTGGTGTAATAAACAGTGATGAAATAAACAGTGGTGAAATAAACAGTGGTGTAATAAACAGTGGTGAAATAAACAGTGGTGAAATAAACAGTGGTGAAATAAACAGTGGTGTAATAAACAGTGGTGTAATAAACAGTGGTGTAATAAACAGTGGTGTAATAAACAGTGGTGTAATAAACAGTGGTGTAATAAACAGTGGTGTAATAATCAGTGGTGAAATAAACAGAGGTGTAATAAACAGTGGTGTAATAAGCAGTGGTGTAATAAACAGTGGTGAAAAAAACAATGGTGTAATAATCAGTGGTGAAAAAAACAGTGGTGAAATAAAGAGTGGTGAAATAAGCAGTGGTGAAATAAACAGTGGTGAAATAAAGAGTAGTGAATTAAACAGTGGTGAAATAAACAGTGGTTAAATAAACAGTGGTGAAATAAACAGTGATGTAACAAACAGTGGTGTAATAAACAGTGGTGAAATAAACAGTGGTGTAATAAACAGTGGTGAAATAAACAGTGGTGTAATAAACAGTGAAGAAATAAACAGTAGTGAAATAAACAGTGGTGAAATAAACAGTGGTGAAATAAACAGTGATGAAATAAACAGTGGTGAAATAAAAAGTGGTGAAATGAAAAGTGGTGAAATAAACAGTGGTGAAATAAACAGTGATGAAATGAAAAGTGGTGAAATAAACAGTGGTGTAATAAACAGTGGTGAAATAACCAGTGGTGAAAAAAACAGTGATGAAATAAACAGTGGTGAAATAAACAGTGGTGAAATAAACAGTGGTGAAATAAACAGTGGTGAAATAAACAGTGGTGTAATAAACAGTGGTGAAATAAGCAGTGGTGTAATAAACAGTGGTGAAATAAACAGTGGTGTAATAAACAGTGATGAAATAAACAGTGCTGAAATAAACAGTGGTTTAATAATCAGTGGTGAAATAAACAGTGGTGAAATAAACAGTGATGAAATGAAAAGTGGTGAAATAAACAGTGGTGTAATAAACAGTGGTGAAATAAACAGTGGTGAAATAAACAGTGGTGAAATAAACAGTGGTGTAATAAACAGTGGTGTAATAAACAGTGGTGAAATAAACAGTGGTGAAATAAAAAGTGGCGAAATAAACAGTGGTGAAATAAACAGTGGTGAAATAAAAAGTGGCGAAATAAACAGTGGTGAAATAAACAGTGGTGAAATAAACAGTGGTGTAATAAACTGTGGTGTAATAAACAGAGGTGTGATAAACAGTGGTGAAATAAACAGTGGTGTAATAAACAGTGGTGTAATAAACAGTGGTGTAATAAACAGTGGAGTAATAAACAGTGGTGTAATAAACAGTGGTGTATTAAACAGTGGTGTAATAAACAGTGTTGTAATAAACAGTGGTGTAATAAACAGTGGTGTAATAAACAGTGATGAAATAAACAGTGGTGTAATAAACAGTGGTGAAATAAACAGTGATGAAATAAACAGTGGTGTAATAAACAGTGGTGAAATAAACAGTGATGAAATAAACAGTGGCGAAATAAACAGTGGTGAAATAAACAGTGGTGAAATAAACAGTGGTGTAATAAACAGTGGTGTAATAAACTGTTGTGAAATAAACAGTGGTGTAATAAACAGTGGTGAAATAAACAGTGGTGAAATAAACAGTGGTGAAACAAACAGTGGTGTAATAAACAGTTGTGAAATAAACAGTTGTGTAATAAACAGTGGTGAAATAAACAGTGGTGAAATAAACAGTTGTGAAATAAACAGTAGTGAAATAAACAGTGGTGAAATAAAGAGTGGTGAAATAAACAGTGGTGTAATAAACAGTGGTGAAATAAACAGTGGTGAAATAAACAGTGGTGAAATAAACAGTGGTGAAATAAACAGTGGTGAAATGAACAATGGTGAAATAAACAGTGGTGTAATAAACAGTGGTGAAATAAACAGTGGTGAAATAAACAGTGGTGTAATAAACAGTGGTGAAATAAAGAGTGGTGAAATAAACAGTGGTGAAATAAACAGTGGTGAAATAAACAGTGGTGAAATAAACAGTGGTGAAATAAACAGTGGTGTAATAAACAGTGGTGTAATAATCAGTGGTGAAATAAACAGTGGTGTAATAAACAGTGGTGTAATAATCAGTGGTGTAATAAACAGTGGTGAAATAAACAGTGGTGTAATAAACAGTGGTGTAATAATCAGTGGTGAAATAAACAGTGGTGTAATAAACAGTGGTGTAATAATCAGTGGTGTAATAAACAGTGGTGAAATAAACAGTGGTGTAATAATCAGTGGTGAAAAAAACAGTAGTGAAATAAAGAGTGGTGAAATAAGCAGTGGTGAAATAAATAGTGGTGAAATAAACAGTAGTGAATTAAACAGTGGTGAAATAAACAGTGGTTAAATAAACAGTGGTGAAATAAACAGTGGTGAAATAAACAGTGGTGTAATAAACAGTGGTGAAATAAACAGTGGTGTAATAAACAGTGAAGAAATAAACAGTAGTGAAATAAACAGTGGTGAAATAAACAGTGATGAAATAAACAGTGGTGAAATAAAAAGTGGTGAAATGAAAAGTGGCGAAATAAACAGTGATGAAATAAACAGTGATGTAACAAACAGTGGTGTAATAAAAAATGGTGAAATAAACAGTGGTGTAATAAACAGTGGTGAAATAAACAGTGGTGTAATAAACAGTGAAGAAATAAACAGTAGTGAAATAAACAGTGGTGAAATAAACAGTGATGAAATAAACAGTGATGAAATAAACAGTGGTGTAATAAACAGTGGTGTAATAAACAGTGATGAAATAAACAGTGGTGTAATAAACAGTGATGAAATAAACAGTGGTGTAATAAACAGTGGTGAAATAAACAGTGGTGAAATAAACAGTGGTGTAATAAACAGTGATGAAATAAACAGTGGTGAAATAAACAGTGATGAAATGAAAAGTGGTGAAATAAACAGTGGTGTAATAAATAGTGGTGAAATAAACAGTGGTGAAATAAACAGTGGTGAAATAAACAGTGGTGAAATAAACAGTAGTGAAATAAACAGTGGTGAAATAAACAGTGGTGAAATAAACAGTGGTGAAATAAACAGTGGTGAAATAAACAGTGATGAAATGAAAAGTGGTGAAATAAACAGTGGTGTAATAAATAGTGGTGAAATAAACAGTGGTGAAATAAACAGTGGTGAAATAAACAGTAGTGAAATAAACAGTGGTGTAATAAACAGTGGTGAAATAAACAGTGGTGTAATAAACAGTGATGAAATAAACAGTGGTGAAATAAACAGTGATGAAATAAACAGTTGTGTAATAATCAGTGGTGAAATAAACAGTGGTGAAATAAACAGTGATGAAATAAACAGTGGTGTAATAATCAGTGTTGAAATAAACAGTGGTGAAATAAACAGTGATGAAATGAAAAGTGGTGAAATAAACAGTGGTGTAATAAACAGTGATGAAATAAACAGTGGTGTAATAATCAGTGGTGAAATAAACAGTGGTGAAATAAACAGTGATGAAATGAAAAGTGGTGAAATAAACAGTGGTGTAATAAACAGTGGTGAAATAAACAGTGGTGAAATAAACAGTGGTGAAATAAACAGTGGTGAAATAAAAAGTGGTGTAATATACAGTTGTGTAATAAACAGTGGTGAAATAAACAGTGGTGTAATAAACAGTGGTGAAATAAACAGTGGTGAAATAAAAAGTGGTGTAATAAACAGTGGTGAAATAAACAGTGTTGAAATAAACAGTGGTGTAATAAACAGTGGTGAAATAAACAGTGTTGAAATAAACAGTGGTGTAATAAACAGTGGTGAAATAAACAGTGTTGAAATAAACAGTGGTGTAATAAACAGTGGTGAAATAAACAGTGGTGAAATAAACAGTGGTGAAATAAACAGTGGTGAAATAGACAGTGGTGAAATAAAAATTGGAGAAATAAACAGTGGTGAAATAAACAGTGGTGAAATAAAAAGTGGTGAAATAAACAGTGGTGAAATAAACAGTGGTGAAATAAACAGTGGTGTAATAAACAGTGGTGAAATAAACAGTGGTGAAATAAAAAGTGGCGAAATAAACAGTGGGGAAATAAACAGTGGTGAAATAAAAAGTGGCGAAATAAACAGTGGTGAAATAAACAGTGGTGAAATAAACAGTGGTGTAATAAACAGTGGTGTAATAAACAGAGGTGTGATAAACAGTGGTGAAATAAACAGTGGTGTAATAAACAGTGGTGTAATAAACAGTGGTGTAATAAACAGTGGAGTAATAAACAGTGGTGTAATAAACAGTGGTGTATTAAACAGTGGTGTAATAAACAGTGTTGTAATAAACAGTGGTGTAATAAACAGTGGTGTAATAAACAGTGATGAAATAAACAGTTGTGTAATAAACAGTGGTGAAATAAACAGTGATGAAATAAACAGTGGTGTAATAAACAGTGGTGAAATAAACAGTGATGAAATAAACAGTGGCGAAATAAACAGTGGTGAAATAAACAGTGGTGAAATAAACAGTGGTGTAATAAACAGTGGTGAAATAAACTGTGGTGAAATAAACAGTGGTGAAACAAACAGTGGTGTAATAAACAGTGGTGAAATAAACAGTGGTGTAATAAACAGTGGTGAAATAAACAGTGGTGAAATAAACAGTGGTGAAATAAACAGTGGTGAAATAAACAGTGGTGAAATAAACAGTGGTGTAATAAACAGTGGTGAAATAAACAGTGGTGAAATAAACAGTGGTGTAATAAACAGTGGTGAAATAAACAGTGGTGAAATAAACAGTGGTGAAATAAACAGTGGTGTAATAAACAGTGGTGTAATAATCTGTGGTGTAATAAACAGTGGTGTAATAAACAGTGGTGTAATAAACAGTGGTGTAATAAACAGTGGTGTAATAAACAGTGGTGAAATAAACAGTGGTGAAATAAACAGTGGTGAAATAAACAGTGGTGTAATAAACAGTGGTGAAATAAACAGTGGTGTAATAAACAGTGGTGAAATAAACAGTGGTGTAATAAAATACGAACATGAATAATTTATGTCAGTATCTTATTTAGTTGCTTAGATTTGTATGACAGTCGGATTATGTCACTCTCATAGGATCATGTCACTGTCATAGGATCATGTTGCTGTCATAGGATCATGTTACTGTCATAGAATCATGTTACTGTCATAGGATCATGTTACTGTCATAGGATCATGTCACTCTCATAGGATCATGTTACTGTCATAGGATCATGTTACTGTCAAAGGGTCATGTTACTGTCATAGGATCATGTTACTGTCATAGGATCATGTTACTGTCATAGCATCATGTTACTCTCATAGGATCATGTTACTCTCATAGGATCATGTTACTGTCATAGGATCATGTTACTGTCATAGGATCATGTTACTGTCATAGGATCATGTTAGTGTCATAGGATCATGTTACTGCTATAGGATCATGTTGCTGTCGTAGGATCATGTTACTGTCATAGGATCATGTTACTGTCATAGGGTCATGTTACTGACATAGGATCATGTTAGTGTCATAGGATCATGTTACTGTCATAGGATCATGTTACTGTCCTATGATCATGTCACTCTCATAGGATCATGTTACTGTCATAGGATCATGTTACTGTCATAGGATCATGTTACTGTCATAGCATCATGTTACTCTCATAGGATCATGTTACTCTCATAGGATCATGTTACTGTCATATGATCATGTTACTGTCATAGGATCATGTTACTGTCATAGGATCATGTTAGTGTCATAGGATCATGTTACTGCTATAGGATCATGTTGCTGTCGTAGGATCATGTTACTGTCATAGGATCATGTTACTGTCATAGGGTCATGTTACTGACATAGGATCATGTTAGTGTCATAGGATCATGTTACTGTCATAGGATCATGTTACTGTCATATGATCATGTCACTCTCATAGGATCATGTTACTGTCATAGGATCATGTTACTGTCATAGGATCATGTTACTGTCATAGGATCATGTTACTGTCATATGATCATGTCACTCTCATAGGATCATGTCACTCTCATAGGATCATGTCACTCTCATAGGATCATGTCACTCTTGTAGGATCATGTCACTCTCATAGGATCATGTCACTCTCATAGGATCATGCCACTTTCATAGGATCATGTCACTCTCATAGGATCATGTCACTCTCATAGGATCATGTCACTCTCATGGGATCATGTCACTCTCATAGGATCATGTCACTCTCATAGGATCATGTCACTCTCATAGGATCATGTCTCTCTCATAGGATCATGTCACTCATAGGATCATGTCACTCTCATAGCAACATGTCACTCTCATAGGATCATGTCTCTCTCATAGGATCATGCCACTCTCATAGGATCATGTCACTCTCATAGGATCATGTCACTCTCGTAGGATCATGTCACTCTCATATGATCATGTCACTGTCATAGGTTCATGTCACTCTCATAGGGTCATGTCACTCTCATAGGATCATGTCACTCTCATAGGATCATGTCACTTCCATAGGATCATATCACTCATAGGATCATGTCACTCTCATAGCATAACGAAGTTTAAGGTGAGGAGGTCCCCTGGAGGCCATAAGCTAGATGTTTGTTAATTCCCTCTCATTCCTGATGGATTATTGATATTCCTGACACAAGAACTGTGGACAACATGACACAAGGACTGTGGACAACATGACACAAGGACTGTGGACAACATGACACAAGGACTGTGGATAACATGACACAAGGACTGTGCACAACATGACACAAGGACTGTTGAAAACATGACACAAGGGCTGTGGACAACATGACATGAGGACTGTGGACAACATAACACAAGGACTGTGGACAACATGACACAAGGACTGTGGACAACATGACACAAGGACTGTGGACAACATGACACAAGGACTGTGGACAACATGACACAAGGACTGTGGACAATATGACACAAGGACTGTGGACAACATGACACAAGGACTGTGGACAACATGACACAATGACTGTGGACAACATGACACAAGGACTGTGGACAACATGACACAAGGACTGTGGACAACATGACACAATGACTGTGGACAACATGACACAAGGACTGTGGACAACATGACACAAGGACTGTGGACAACATGACACAAGGACTGTGGACAACATGACACAAGGACTGTGGACAACATGACACAAGGACTGTGGACAACATGACACAAGGACTGTGGACAACATGACACAAGGACTGTGGACAACATGACACAAGGACTGTGGACAACATGACACAAGGACTGTGGACAACATGACACAAGGACTGTGGACAACATGACACAAGGACTGTGGACAACATGACGCAAGGACTGTGGACAACATGACACAAGGACTGTGGACAACATGACACAAGGACTGTGAACAACATGACACAAGGACTGTGGACAACATGACGCAAGGACTGTGGACAACATGACACAAGGACTGTGGACAACATGACACAAGGACTGTGGACAACATGACACAAGGACTGTGGACAACATGACGCAAGGACTGTGGACAACATGACACGAGGACTGTGGACAACATGACACAAGGACTGTTGACAACATGACACAAGGACTGTGGACAACATGACGCAAGGACTGTGGACAACATGACACAAGGACTGTGGACAACATGACACAAGGACTGTGGACAACATGACACAAGGACTGTGGACAACATGACGCAAGGACTGTGGACAACATGACACAAGGACTGTGGACAACATGACACAAGGACTGTTGACAACATGACACAAGGGCTGTGGACAACATGACACGAGGACTGTGGACAACATGACACAAGGACTGTGGACAACATGACACAAGGACTGTGGACAACATGACACAAGGACTGTGGACAACATGACACAAGGACTGTGGACAACATGACGCAAGGACTGTGGACAACATGACACAAGGACTGTGGACAACATGACACAAGGACTGTGGACAACATGACACAAGGACTGTGGACAACATGACACAAGGACTGTGGACAACATGACACAAGGACTGTGGACAACATGACACAAGGACTGTGGACAACATGACGCAAGGACTGTGGACAACATGACACAAGGACTGTGGACAACATGACACAAGGACTGTGGACAACATGACGCAAGGACTGTGGACAACATGACACAAGGACTGTGGACAACATGACACAAGGACTGTGAACAACATGACACAAGGACTGTGGACAACATGACACAAGGACTGTGGACAACATGACACAAGGACTGTGGACAACATGACACAAGGACTGTGGACAACATGACACAAGGACTGTGGACAACATGACACAAGGACTGTGGACAACATGACACAAGGACTGTGGACAACATGACACAAGGACTGTAGACAACATGACACAAGGACTGTGGACAACATGACACAAGGACTGTGGACAACATGACACAAGGACTGTGGACAACATGACACAAGGACTGTGGACAACATGACACAAGGACTGTGGACAACATGACACAAGGACTGTGGACAACATGACACAAGGACTGTGAACAACATGACACAAGGACTGTGGACAACATGACACAAGGACTGTGGACAACATGACACAAGGACTGTGGACAACATGACACAAGGACTGTGGACAACATGACACAAGGACTGTGGACAACATGACACAAGGACTGTGGACAACATGACACAAGGACTGTGGACAACATGACGCAAGGACTGTGGACAACATGACACAAGGACTGTGGACAACATGACACAAGGACTGTGGACAACATGACACAAGGACTGTGGACAACATGACACAAGGACTGTGGACAACATGACACAAGGACTGTGGACAACATGACACAAGGACTGTGGACAACATGACACAAGGACTGTGGACAACATGACACAAGGACTGTGGACAACATGACACAATGACTGTGGACAACATGACACAAGGACTGTGGACAACATGACACAAGGACTGTGGACAACATGACACAATGACTGTGGACAACATGACACAAGGACTGTGGACAACATGACACAAGGACTGTGGACAACATGACACAAGGACTGTGGACAACATGACACAAGGACTGTGGACAACATGACACAAGGACTGTGGACAACATGACACAAGGACTGTGGACAACATGACACAAGGACTGTGGACAACATGACACAAGGACTGTGGACAACATGACACAAGGACTGTGGACAACATGACACAAGGACTGTGGACAACATGACACAAGGACTGTGGACAACATGACGCAAGGACTGTGGACAACATGACACAAGGACTGTGGACAACATGACACAAGGACTGTGAACAACATGACACAAGGACTGTGGACAACATGACGCAAGGACTGTGGACAACATGACACAAGGACTGTGGACAACATGACACAAGGACTGTGGACAACATGACACAAGGACTGTGGACAACATGACGCAAGGACTGTGGACAACATGACACGAGGACTGTGGACAACATGACACAAGGACTGTTGACAACATGACACAAGGACTGTGGACAACATGACGCAAGGACTGTGGACAACATGACACAAGGACTGTGGACAACATGACACAAGGACTGTGGACAACATGACACAAGGACTGTGGACAACATGACGCGAGGACTGTGGACAACATGACACAAGGACTGTGGACAACATGACACAAGGACTGTTGACAACATGACACAAGGGCTGTGGACAACATGACACGAGGACTGTGGACAACATGACACAAGGACTGTGGACAACATGACACAAGGATTGTGGACAACATGACACAAGGACTGTGGACAACATGACACAAGGACTGTGGACAACATGACGCAAGGACTGTGGACAACATGACACAAGGACTGTGGACAACATGACACAAGGACTGTGGACAACATGACACAAGGACTGTGGACAACATGACACAAGGACTGTGGACAACATGACACAAGGACTGTGGACAACATGACACAAGGACTGTGGACAACATGACGCAAGGACTGTGGACAACATGACACAAGGACTGTGGACAACATGACACAAGGACTGTGGACAACATGACGCAAGGACTGTGGACAACATGACACAAGGACTGTGGACAACATGACACAAGGACTGTGAACAACATGACACAAGGACTGTGGACAACATGACACAAGGACTGTGGACAACATGACACAAGGACTGTGGACAACATGACACAAGGACTGTGGACAACATGACACAAGGACTGTGGACAACATGACACAAGGACTGTGGACAACATGACACAAGGACTGTGGACAACATGACACAAGGACTGTAGACAACATGACACAAGGACTGTGGACAACATGACACAAGGACTGTGGACAACATGACACAAGGACTGTGGACAACATGACACAAGGACTGTGGACAACATGACACAAGGACTGTGGACAACATGACACAAGGACTGTGGACAACATGACACAAGGACTGTGAACAACATGACACAAGGACTGTGGACAACATGACACAAGGACTGTGGACAACATGACACAAGGACTGTGGACAACATGACACAAGGACTGTGGACAACATGACACAAGGACTGTGGACAACATGACACAAGGACTGTGGACAACATGACACAAGGACTGTGGACAACATGACGCAAGGACTGTGGACAACATGACACAAGGACTGTGGACAACATGACACAAGGACTGTGGACAACATGACACAAGGACTGTGGACAACATGACACAAGGACTGTGGACAACATGACACAAGGACTGTGGACAACATGACACAAGGACTGTGGACAACATGACACAAGGACTGTGGACAACATGACACAAGGACTGTGGACAACATGACACAAGGACTGTGGACAACATGACACAAGGACTGTGGACAACATGACACAAGGACTGTGGACAACATGACACAAGGACTGTGGACAACATGACACAAGGACTGTGGACAACATGACACAAGGACTGTGGACAACATGACGCAAGGACTGTGGACAACATGACACAAGGACTGTGGACAACATGACACAAGGACTGTGAACAACATGACACAAGGACTGTGGACAACATGACGCAAGGACTGTGGACAACATGACACAAGGACTGTGGACAACATGACACAAGGACTGTGGACAACATGACACAAGGACTGTGGACAACATGACGCAAGGACTGTGGACAACATGACACGAGGACTGTGGACAACATGACACAAGGACTGTTGACAACATGACACAAGGACTGTGGACAACATGACGCAAGGACTGTGGACAACATGACACAAGGACTGTGGACAACATGACACAAGGACTGTGGACAACATGACACAAGGACTGTGGACAACATGACGCAAGGACTGTGGACAACATGACACAAGGACTGTGGACAACATGACACAAGGACTGTTGACAACATGACACAAGGGCTGTGGACAACATGACACGAGGACTGTGGACAACATGACACAAGGACTGTGGACAACATGACACAAGGACTGTGGACAACATGACACAAGGACTGTGGACAACATGACACAAGGACTGTGGGCAACATGACGCAAGGACTGTGGACAACATGACACAAGGACTGTGGACAACATGACACAAGGACTGTGGACAACATGACACAAGGACTGTGGACAACATGACACAAGGACTGTTGACAACATGACACAAGGACTGTGGACAACATGACGCAAGGACTGTGGACAACATGACGCAAGGACTGTGGACAACATGACACAAGGACTGTGGACAACATGACACAAGGACTGTGGACAACATGACGCAAGGTCTGTGGACAACATGACACAAGGACTGTGGACAACATGACACAAGGACTGTG
>NC_091351.1:22713533-22748533 GCF_038502225.1 Cherax quadricarinatus | reverse complement strand
AGTGAAGAGGCGGGGCCAGGAGCTCGGACTCGACCCCTGCAACCTCAACTAGGTGAGTACAACTAGGTGAGTACACACACACACAAGAGATCACAAGAAACGACTGAGAAGTATGTGAGGAGCTCAACATGAGATTCAAAGAAGTGTTCACAGAGGTGTCAGAGGGAACTCCAGAAAGACAGAGAGGCGAGGTACACCATCAAATGTTGGACACAGTACATACAACCAAGGAAGAAGTGAAGAGGCTGCTAAGCGAGCTAGATACCTCACAGTTGATGGGGCCGGATAACATCTCTCCATGGATCCTGAGAGAGGGAGCAGAGGCGCTATGTGTACCACTTACAACAATCTTCAACACATCTATCGACACAGGGTGACTACCTGAAGTATGGAAGACAGCAGACGTAGTCCCAATTTTTAAAACATAGACACGAAGCATTGAACTACATACCAGTGTCACTGACATGTACAGTATGCAAAGTTATGTAGAAGATTATTAGGAGAAGTGGTGGAGCAACTAGAAAGGAATGAGCTTATCAACGACAACCAGCACTGTTTCATGGAGGGGAAATCTTGAGTCACTAACTTAATGAAGTTATATGACAGGGTGACAGCAGTAAGACATGAGAGAGAGAGAGAGAGAGAGAGAGAGAGAGAGAGAGAGAGAGAGAGAGAGAGAGAGAGAGAGAGAGAGAGAGAGAGAGAGAGAGAGAGAGAGAGAGAGAGACAGAGAGAGAGAGAGAGAGAGAGAGAGAGAGAGAGAGAGAGAGAGAGAGAGAGAGAGAGAGAGAGAGAGAGAGAGAGAGAGAGAGAGAGAGAGAGAGGTGGATGGATTGTGTTTTCTTGAACTGTAAAAAGACTTTTGACACAGTTCCTTCAAAAAAAGATTAGTACATAAGCTGGAGGAGCAGGCGGGTATAACAGGGAAGGCGTTGCAGTGGATCAGGGCATACCCCGTCGGGAAGACATCAGAGAGTCATGGTACGAGACGAAGTGTCAGAGTGGGCGCCTCTGACGACCGGCGTTAAACAAGGGTCATTCAAAGGACCCGTGCTGTTTCTGGTATATGTGAACGATATAACAGAAGGAATAGACTCAGAAGTGTTCCTCTTTGCAGATGATGCGAAGTTGATGAGAAAGATTCAATCAGACGAGGAACAGGCGCAGCTACAAAAGGATCTGGACAGGCTGCACACCTGGTCCAGAAACTGGTTCCTGGAGTTCAACCCCACCAAGTGCAAAGATGGGACACAGAAACAAGGGCTCACAATTGGAAATTGAAGACTCAGATGAGTCAAAGGGATGTTACAAAGAATTTCATCAGTCACAGAGTTGTCAGGAAGTATAATAGTCTGGCAAGTGAGGTAGTGGAGGCAGGAACCATTCATAGCTTTAAGAGAAGCAAGCAAGGCACCATTGCCCTTTCTGAGAGGGTCGTTCCTCAGGGTTGAAAAGGCTGGAAGGGGCTGATAACCCCCCCCCCCTCCTGGAGAAAATTTCTCCACACCGTCAAATGCAAAGTCATGAAGATCGGGGAAAGGCAAAGAAGACTACAGACAAAGTATAGTCTAGGTGGCCAAAGACTGCAAACTTCAATCAAGGAAAAAGATCTTGAGGTGAGTATAATACCGAGCATATCTGCGGTGCACATCACCCAGATAACTGCTGCAGCATATGGGCGCCTGGCAAACCTAAGAATAGCGTTCCGATACCTCAGTAAGGAATCGTTCAAGTCTCTGAACACCTAAACTCTGTACTCCAAAACTCTGTACCAAAGTTGCACACGAAAATCACTCCATACGAAAACAAAAGACTCGGCAGGAGATGCAACATTCCCCCGATGAAAAGCAGAGGCGCCACGAGTACACTGAGAGATAACACAATAAGTGTCTAGGGCCCAAGACTGTTCAACTGCCTCCCAGCATACATAAGGGGGATTACCAATAGACCCTTGGCTGTCTTCAAGAAGGCGCTGGACAGGCACCTAATGTCAGTACCTGGCCAACCGGGCTGTGGTTCGTACATCAGTTTGAGTGCTGCCAGCAGTGACAGCCTCGTTGATCAGACCCTGATCCACCATGAAGCCTCATCTCAGACAGAGCCGCGAGGGCGTTGACCCCCGAAACATTCTCCAGGTAAACTCCAGGTAAAACTATAAACGTCAGGCCCATATTGGAGAATGCAGCATCAGTTTGGAATCCACACCTGATCAAGCACATCAAGAAATTAGAAAAAGTGCAGATTTTAAGGGAAATCGGCCTGACTACACTGGAGGATAGGAAGGTCAGAAGAGACATGATATCGACATATAAAATACTGTCAGAAATTGACAAGGTGGATAAAGACAGGATGTTCCAGAGATGGGACACAGAAACAAAGGGTTACAATTGGAAGTTGAAGACTCCGATGAGTCAAAGGGATGTTAGGAAGTATTTCTTCAGTCATAGAGTAGTCAAGAAGTAGAATAGCCTAGAAAGTGGCGTAGTGGAAGCAGGTACCATATATTGTTTTAAGACGAGGTTTGATAAAGCTCATCGAGCAGGGAGAGAGAGGACCTAGTAGCAAAGAAGTGAAGAGTCGGGGCAGGTGCTGTGACGGGACCCCTGCAAACACAAATAGGTTAGTACAAATGAGTACACACACATATCCACTCTCACACACACAGCTGTTACTGGAAGTAGATAAATCAAGTTTACTTATTCAATGCCTGCATGTGTGTGTGTGTGTGTGTGTGTGTGTGTGTGTGTGTGTGTGTGTGTGTGTGTGTGTGTGTGTGTGTGTGTGTGTGTGTGTGTTTGTGTACACACCTAGTTGCACTCACGTAATTGCGGTTGTAGGAGGTGTCGAGTCACAGCTCCTGGCTCCACCTCTTCACTGGTCACTACTAGGTCACTCTCCCTGTCCTAAATATTCCACTTCCTCACAACTCCATGACGGAAGATACATTTCCTAACATCTCTCTCACTCATCTGAATTTTCAACTTCCCTTGTTGCTGTGTCGTGTCTCAGGAACATCCTGTCTCTGTCCACTTTTTCAATTCCTCTCAGTATTTAATATGTCGTTATCATGAATATAAGTTAGCAAAAATATTGCAAGAGTGAATTTCGGCTGATAATGAAATTAATTAACACAGGTATTGACACACTTACTGTTTTGATTCTGAGTGTGAGGGAAAAGTTCAATAGATAGGAGTAGCGAGGGAATATATAGTAACAATAGTTTCATTGCCGGCTACTTGTTAAGGTAGGGTAAGTCAAGCTCCCGCTATTCCCACCTTTTCTCCCCCACCCCTAAAGTGATAGTTTGACTGCCGGCTGCTTGATAACGTAGGGTCAGTCTAGCTCCCACTATCCCTTCCCCTCCCTCTTCCCCCTCCCCCCCCGAAAGGTGACGTGTGGGGCTCTGGTCAAACAGTAAATCACTCGACTCACAGCTCCCAACACTACTGTAAGTACATGCCTGCCTTGTATTCTAGTGGATTTATTGGTTGAAAGCTTCACTTTAGACCAATAATAAACTTAGTCTTTTCAGCCTTGCTCTAAGTTGACTGTAGTAATAATCACTACGTCTTTTAGGTATTGTACATATCATGGAGAGTGATTATTTAAGCAGTGGGTAACCTGTCTATCTTTTCAGCTTGGATGACAGAGAGGGTCACCTGTCAATCAACGAGAAGAACTGACGGAGACGGACTAACGTCCTGGAGACGTCCCATATTGGATTTAATTACCTGTGCACCTGTATGAAATTGCAGGACGTAACCCCACATCATTGCAGCAGTAAAGAACCTGCTTTCCTGTCATCGGGATAGAATACTCACGGCGATACTCTGTGAAGAACTAGCCGGTGGTGGTCACCAACACCTGCGACCCCCACCCCTCCACATAGCAACGGCTAAGATTTCAACAACACGAAGTGTCACCAACACCAGACACCCCAATATATATATTAGCGTTGAGTTCAAATGTTATTTTACTCATTTCATTTTTCATTTTTCTTTCAAATAGGATATACATGTCATGTTTTATTGTTTTATGTTTGCTTTAATAAATAATAAAGTGTTTATCTTTGTTAATAATTATTTCGTTTTCTATTCATTAATTTTCCTGAGGAGGAGCCAGCTTTGGTAATACTGTCTGAAGTTGTTACAGGGCTGAGTAAGCCTTCACAAGTGGGGACCTTGCCAGGATCAACTCTACTGAATCAAGATTCAACTCCATCTCGAATCTACCATTGGAACTTCAACGCCGCATACCACAGACAGTTACCACCAGCCATGAGTAATCATTCTCTATGGTAGGACTACGGTACAGGTATTTAAAAGATTTGGTGATTGTTATAGTCTCAATTTATTGTAAGTCAATTCAGGCAGGATATAATAGTTAATTCTGCCACCTTTCTTGTGAGCTTGAAACACTTCGGAGGATTAGACTCTAGGGACCCGAGATTTTTCAGTGACAATTTGTTTCATTGAGCTCTTTATTATATCAAGGGAACTGTCATAGGGCACTCTTGATTTGTTGGTGAGAAGATTGGATGGTCAAGTGACCCCATTCTACTTACTGTTTGCTCGGAGCCGGCATAGAACCCTTCGTTTTCATTAATACATATTGTTTAATTGAAGCAGGGATCGAGCCCTCTGGTTTATTTATAGTTTGAGCGGAGCAGGAATTGAGCCCTCCGTTTTCTTTAATACCCGTTTCATTTCCCCTGATAGTTTAAGTTATTCTTGCAAGTATGGATGAAAACCAGTTTTGGATGAATGCTGGAAGTAAGTTAGGAATAACAGGGAAAAATTTAGAATCTTTCATTAGTGCTAAGATCCAGGAAAGACTTGAAAGAGAGAGAATTGAGAGAGAAGAAAGACAGTTAGAAAGGGAAAGAGAAGAAGAAAAGGAGAGAGAGAGAGAATCGAAAGAGAAGAGAAAAAGGAGAGAGAGAGAATTGAGAGAGAAATCCAAAAAAGACAGTTAGAAAGAGAGAGAGAAGACAAAAAGGAGCGTGATAGACTTGATCGTGAGAAGAGAGCTAAAGTACGTGAGGAACAAGCTAAGATACGTGAGGAACAAGTTAAATTAAGGGAACTTGAGGAAAGAGCAAAGGACAGAGAATATGAGTTAAGGGAGAGAGAAAAGGATCGCGAGCTCGAACAAACTCGCCTTGAATTAGAGAATAAGAAGTTAACTTTCTCACAACAGCAATTAGATGAAGGAGTAGTGGAACAACGTGCAGCTAGTGCACATATTCCAATACCCAATTTACCTCCCTTCACAGAGGGGGAAGACATAACTTCATACATTATCAGGTTTGAAAATACCGCTACCCTCTGTGAATGGCCTGCTGACACCTGGGCTACCAGGTTAGGAATGTTATTTTCTGGTACAGCCTTGAATATCTATTCAACTTTGTCGCACGATATCATATGTAATTATAACCTACTGAAGTAGGCAATCCTTAAAGCATATCAAAAAACCACTAATTCTTACAGGAAAGATTTCAGGTATGCCACCTTACAGCCTGGCCAGAACTTTCAGCAGTTACAGGTAACACTCTTTTGTTTGTTCGACTTTTGGATAGAGAGTTCAGGAATTGATCACAGTTATGAATCTCTTCGAGACTTCATGGTTGCTGACCAGTTCCTGACAGCTCTTCCTCACCAGATACGAACATTCATTAGAGAATGTAACCTGATTAAAGCTGAGGAAGTTGCTGAGGCTGCTGACCTGTATGCTGAGGCTCACAATTCCTATAAAGACCTAAAGGGATCGAACCCTACGGGCAAGGGTTCATCAGACCTTAAGAAATCAAAGCCTATAGTGGAAAGTATAATGACTTCTTTTATTCCTGTTTGTCATTTGTGTGGTGTTAAGGGACATAAACGTCCAGATTGTCCTTCTAAGAAGGTCCAAAAAGTTGGAAGAAGTTTTAAAGACTGTAATGACCAAGCACTCTTCTGTTCAGGAACAGTTAATGGACTTAATGTATCTACCATTTTACGAGACACTGGATGCACATGTATAGTAATTTCTGATAAGCTGTTCCCTAATCTTAAAGAAACTCATTCCTCTGCTATACTTTCAGACTACTTGGGCCGTACAGACACTTTTCCTACCATCCATTGTTACATTAGGTCTAAATGGTTCACAGGTTGGTCTGAAGCCGTACTAGCTCCCATCACTTCTTGCTCCGTACTAATAGGTAATGTAAAAGGTGCCATTCTTCCTTCTGAGGTTGACCTTTCATCGTCAAAGATGGACATAAGTGTTTCAGATCCTCTTCCTGTAAAGTCAGAGAAGCCCCTCGAAAGCTCAAATGAGACAATGTCTCGTGAGATTCATGTGGGATTAAAAACCAGTGATGCTACTCTCGAAAGCGAGGTAGTAGGATCACCGGTTCACTTGTTAGATGAAAGTGAAGATATCACCTAATACCATAAATGTCTTGACTAGGGATCAGACTAAAGCCCAGGCTTCTCCTTCTGTCCATCCTTTGATTTTCCCTGACTTTAAGCCTTTAGATATATCGAAGGACTCCTTTGTTAATTTACAACGTAATTGCCCTTCTCTTCAGAATTGCCATAATGCCGCTAAACAAAATCAAGTTATCCAAAGGAAAAACTTTTTATATAAATTTGAATATATAAAAGGTATCTTGTACAAGTCAGTATTCAAATTAAATTCAGATGAGACAGACTATTCCATCTTAGTTGTTCCAAGTCAATGCAGAGAGACTGTTCTTAAAATGGCTCATGACCTGCCAGTGGCCGGACATTTATCGCATCGTAAAACCTTAAATAAAATTAGGGAAACCTATTTTTGGCCAAAAATGTCCTCAGATGTCACTACCTATTGCAGATCGTGTAAAGTTTGCCAACTGTCATCCTCCCGAGGTACCAGGCGAGTACCTATGGTCAAAATGCCTATCTTTACGGTACCGTTTGAAAGAGTAGCTATTGACATCGTTGGTCCTTTATCTCCACTTTCATCTGGGGGACATAGATATATATTAACATTAGTTGATTATGCTTCGAGTTTCCCTGAAGCCGTTCCCTTAAAGACCATAACTACTACAGAGGTGGCTGAAGTCCTTTTGTCCATCTTCTCCAGAGTGGGCATCCCTAGAGAAATTTTGTCTGACCGTGGGACACAATTCACATCTGACTTAATGCAACATCTCTACCAACTTCTTGGAGTGAAGCCTCTCTTCACCACACCCTATCATCCCAGCTGTAATGGGAGGATTGAGCGCCAGCATTCGATTCTCAAGTCCATTTTAAGGAAACTTTGCTCCCTTAAACCTAAGGAGTGGCATCGTTACCTACCCTGTGCTTTGTTTGCCATGAGGGAAGTTCCCAGTGACTCTTTGGAGTTTTCACCTTTTGAACTTCTCTATGGTAGACAGGCCAGAGGTCCACTGTCCATCCTTCATGACTTATGGACTAATGAGAAGGTAAATGCTGAGGTTCAGTCATCTTATCAGTTTCTCCTTGACCTTAGATCCAAACTTGAGGAGACCTCTGACATAGTTTCGAAAAACTTAAGCTTGTCAATGGACCAATACAAAATCTATTTTGATTCCAAAAGTCAGAGGAGAAGTTTTAACGTAGGGGATGAAGGTTTTGTACTTTTGCCTATCAAGTCAAATAAATTATTAGTAGCATGGAAAGGTCCATATAAAGTATTAAAAATATGTGGGAAAGTTGACTACCTCATAGAAGTCAAGGGGAAACCTAAGCTTTATGATATCAACATCCTTAAGAAATATTACCGAAGAAATTCAGTTAACTGCTTTAATAACTTTGACTTAGTTTTTCCACACGAACTTGATACGACAACTGAAGAATGTAAGGTGTGCGTAATTGACACCTCTAACTTAGACTATGATGAAGAACTACATGACTTGGTGACTCTTAACCACTCGGGCGCAACCAACATTAATATTAATGAATCTTTGGATGGCCATAAGAGACATGAACTACTTCAATGTGTGAGTAACTTTTCAGACGTCTTTACTGATATTCCAGGTGTTACCTCCACGGTAGTCCATAAGATTGACTTAGTGACGGACAATCCTATCAAACGGAAATTATACCCAGTTCCAGTTCACCTTAGGGATGCATTTGACCGAGAGGTAGACAAATTATTAAAACTAAAGATCATTGAACCTTCAGTATCTTCATATTGTTCACCAGTAGTCATGGTTAAGAAGGAGGATAATTCATATAGACTTGCTATTGACTTCAGAGGCCTTAATGCTATAACTCGGTGGGATGCTGAGCCTATGCCCTTAATAGATAGCGATCTACACAAATTTTATGACGCTTCCTTCTTTTCAGAGATTGATATTGCACAGGCATATCATCAAGTAATGTTAGATCCTTCTTCTAAGCAGTACAACGCTTTTCCTACACACCAAGGACTGATGCAATATAGAACTATGCCCTTCGGTTTGGTAACTGCCTGTGCTACCTACGTGAGACTGATGAGAAAGGTCTTGGGTAATATGCCAAATGTTTCAGTTTATTTCGATAACATTTACGTAATGACATCTACGTGGGGTGAACATACCCAAACATTAACATCAGTTTTGCATAGGTTACCCTCACATGGCCTCACTGCCAAGCCGAAGAAATGCTTCCTTGGGTATAACAAGATTAGATATCTTCGACTGATACTTTCTAATAACTCTCTGCAGCCTCTCCCCAGTAAGATCAAAGCCTTATTAGAATTTAAATTCCCCAAAACCAAGAAGCTCATGTGTAGCTTTCTTGGTTCTGTAAAATTTTATGCACGGTTTATCCCGAACCTTACTGATCTTACAGGCATCTTATCGGACTTCCTTAAAAAGTCTGTGAAGGAACCTCTTGAACTTTCCGACGTAGCTCGGAAAAAGTTTAATGAGATTAAAAGCATCTTTTCGAAAGACCCTATACTTAAGATTCCAGATATTAATAAAACATTTTGTTTAAGAACTGATGCCTCCAATACTGGCTTAGGTGCGGTGCTACTACAATACAATGGTACAATGGTACAATGGTACTCCCTTCCCTGTATGCTTTCTAAGCTGGAAACTCCTTCCCACAGAAACGAGATACTCCACCATAGAAAAGGAATGTTTAGCCCTTGTGTGGGGTATCTCCAAACTTAAATTTTATTTGCTGGGAAAAGAATTCATTTTAGAAATGGACCACAAACCTTTGATATACCTAGAAACTTTTAAGGGAACCAACAGTCGCCTCTTGAGGTGGACATTGGCACTCCAGGCTTTTAAGTTCCATATTGTGTATATCAATGGTTCATCCAATTATTTCTCTGACTGGTTAAGTGACAGTCAGTAGAAGATTTCTTGCCTTATGCGACTTCCACATGTTAGAACTTTTTCCTCGCATATTCTTCTTATACTCCTTGACTATAAGTCTTGGTATGGGGGAGTGTGAGGGAAAAGTTCAATAGATAGGCGTAGCGAGGGAATATATAGTAACAATAGTTTCATTGCCGGCTACTTGTTAAGGTAGGGTAAGTCAAGCTCCCTCTATTCTCGCCTTTTTCTCCCCCACCCCTAAAGTGATAGTTTGATTGCCGGCTGCTTGTTAACATAGAGTCAGTCTAGTTCCCACTATCCCTTCCCATCCCTCTTCCCCCTCCCTCCCCGAAAGGTGACGTGTGGGGCTCTGGTCAAACAGTAAATCACTCGACTCACAGCTCCCAACACTACTGTAAGTACATGCCTGCCTTGTATTCTAGTGGATTTATTGGTTGAAAGCTTCACTTTGGACCAATAATAAACTTAGTCTTTTCAGCCTTGCTCTAAGTTGACTGTTGTAATAATCACCACGTCTTTTAGGTATTGTACTTATCATGGAGAGTGATTATTTAAACAGTGGGTAACCTGTCTATCTTTTCAGCTTGGATAACAGAGAGGGTCACCTGTCAATCAACGAGAAGAACTGACGGAGACGGACTAACGTCCTGGAGACGTCCCATATTGGATTTAATTACCTGTGCACCTGTATGAAATTACAGGACGTAACCCCACATCATTGCAGCGGTAAAGAACCTGCTTTCCTGTCATCGGGATAGAATACTCACGGCGATACTCTGTGAAGAACTAGCCGGTGGTGGTCACCAACACCTGCGACCCCCCCCCCCCACATAGCAACGGCTAAGATTTCAACAACACGAAGTGTCACCAACACCAGACACCTAAATATATATATTAGTGTTGAGTTCAAATGTTATTTTATTCATTTCATTTTTCATTTTTCTTTCAAATAGGATATACCTGTCATGTTTTATTGTTTTATGTTTGCTTTAATAAATAATAAAGTGTTTATCTTTGTTAATTATTATTTCGTTTTCTATTCATTAATTTTCCTGAGGAGGAGCCAGCGTTGGTAATACTGTCTGAAGTTGTTACAGGGCTGAGTAAGCCTTCACACTGAGTTACCTTAGTGCGTTCAGCGTTTATTCTTTAATTTAATAATATAATAGAGTACTGCGGAAAACACAAGATAACACTCAGTCAAGGGGCTCCTGTTACAGTGATTATGTAATCTTGCTTGTAAAATCAGTAGTTTGCTTGCAAGATGTGGTCATGCAATCTGTAAATATCAACAAGAATGAGACACATCAACATATAAATTGCTTAACACATAAACAATAGTACACAAAATGAGAAATTAAAATTTAGCACACGTGAAAAAAATAGTGACTGAACTAATGCACTTGATATAGCAGGATAATGCAATGAAAATAAGTCAACATAGAAGGAAAATAATGGTGCTCAAAAATAATGCAAAGTCACGGAGAGTGAATAATACAGTAAGAGAAATAAAAGGAAGAAAATTAATATAACACCACACACACAGTAGATAAATTAATTACGATTATGATAATTGAATTGAAACAGGAAAGTTACTTGGGTGTGAGGACAAAAAAAATATAGGGTGCACAATAACACAGGTAAATTATAACACAAGACTGATGAATAATGTCAGAATAACGAGTCACATGGAACACTTGAGAACTTAATGACATGATTTACGCAAGGACTACGTAACATAGATGGTAATTTCCACTCTGACCTGCAATATACTTTGTAATACAGAGTTGAACACCATGTTCTAGACGATTGTTTCTATGAGAAACTGATTTTGGCTTACTTTTTCTCAGTTGGGTTGGCTTGCTGGGTTATTCTTGACACTGGATAGGCTGACACGGCTGGATTGCTTGCAAAACGTTCACACGGACGTATTGAAGCAGGGCAGATGGCTGGCTCAGGGTCTTTCTTGAACAGATTGGCTTACCTGGCTTGGCTTAATTTGCATGGAACTCGGATCTGCTTCTCGGAAGTTCATACATAACAGCCTAATACACAAATATTATAATCGGGAAACAGTGTAGAGATGTGTAGAGATACTGAAGACTGCTGGCTCGCTGAGCACAGACCTACACGATCGTCGCTGGGCACAGAATGGACACCGTTGTCGCCACAATGAATCGGGAAATATATCCCACGTAAACGGAAGAATTACGTGATCACTGCTGGCATCACTTGTAAGCTGGGTTCTTGGGGCGAATGGTTGCATAGGAAACAACATGTAGTCTGTTATATGAGATGTTATTATTGGTATTATTTGGTAGAGCTCAAGCTTGCCCGTCTGCCCTCCTCTAAGCCTAGTCGGAGTTGAGGAAGAGGCCTCTGGGTAAACTCGCTGGATCACAGGAGGACATGACGTCATGGCTAGCGAGGGAGCCTCACTATAATTGTATTAGAAATCTATATACTACACAAGTACTACACTGTTAACACAGGCTTCCTGCCTATCCCGATCTTCTTGTAGGCTTACCTGATCCTCGTCCACTTGCATTCTTCCCATTAGCATAACATTGTCCGAATCTATCCCTTCTGTCATCTCATTCACCTCACAGAAACAGCACCGGGCCTACTACTAACCCTTGTGGAACCCTACTCGACACATGCACCCACTCTGACGCCTCATCACGTACCAACACACATTTCATTCCTGTCAGGTATTCCCTGATCAATTGTAGAATTTTTCCTGCTATTCCTGTGTGCTGCTGTGGCATGCAAAGAGTACGTAACCTTTATTCGGCGCATGGACACACCCTCATTTACAGGCTATCTCCCCCAACCAGCGAACCAGGTTGCTAAGAGTTGATGATGGGGCCCCATCGTTCAACTAGTGACCAGGTTCTAGCCAATAAGAAGGTGGGATTGACAATCGCAGAGGTTATGTGGATACCGCTCTCCTGTCTGCCCTTGTCATTCCCATTCTAGAGCTGGTTGAAGCACGGTCTGCTATCTTGTGGCTTCTATTTCTGCCTTGCTTACTGTGGAGTGCACTATATTTATCACTGTACATAGTGTACATATTGCTGTTATAATTGGTGAAGGATAATATAAGTCTAAACTTTTTCTACTGTGTTTATTTGCTCCCATTACACCTGGGATAACAGGCCATTTGAAATCCTAGGTTGTAATATGGGTAGCCTGTCCGAGAGCTGGACTTAGAGAAACGGTTGAGCTTAGGGTGAAGCTTGTAGCAGGAACATTGTGTAGCTTGCTGTTTCGCTTCGCTTTACAAATTTTGCGTGTCAGTTGCTTATGATCAGCCTTGCTATTGTGTGATCGTTCAACAGCTCGCTACTAGCTTGTTCAGTGTGCTCGCTTCGCTACGGTCAATCTTGTGTGCAGTCGGCTTTGCTTGTATGCGTATTCTGCAATCGTACTGTGCATAGCTAAGCGTGTTCTGCAAATTAACGTGTTACGTTGGGGTATTCGTACTGTGCATAGCGAATAACTTATGCCACCTAGACGAGTCAGACGCCTGGTGTCGGCATATACTTTGCATAACCTACCTAAATTGTCCCTACAGCGTTGTTGGCAAATTGCTCGTTCCATTGGCATTCCCTATAAACGCACTCTCACAGCTGCGCAACTGCGTTCACTTATTGCTGACATACTTATTGAAGAAGAGATGGCACATCAAACTCCTCCCTCTACGGGAGCTAGGGAAAAAACTCTTATGTTCTCGCATGAGGAAGATGATACACCTACGGAGCAAAATGGTCAGTATGGTGCAGCTGGGTTGTCTCGAGGTGAATCAGCGTCGTTGGCACTTGAGCTGGCAAAAATCACGCTGGAGCAAACTAGGGAACAGAGAGCATTCGCAAGGGAAGAATTTGATAGGGAAAGAGAAAGGAGGCAGTTTTCGCATTCTGTAAACGATTTCAGTTTACAAAAAGCAGTACAGCTTGTTCCCCGCTTCAATGAGGCCGAACCAGAGCAATTTTTCGAAAGCTTCGAAAATCAGGCTCGAGCCTTGAGGTGGCCGGAACAGCACTGGGCAGCGTTGGTTCATACAGCATTATTGGGTAAGGCACAGGAATTTACGTCGGTATTAACTGACGCTGAATTCTCTGATTATCAAGTAGTGAAGACCACAGTGTTGGGAGCATATACATGTATCCCACCTAAATATCGTAAGACCTTCAAATTGAACAGGCGGCAGCTTGGTCAATCCCTGGTGGACTTTGTGAGACAGCAAACCAAAGCTTTTACCAGCTGGTATAAAGCGAGTGGTGTCTCTAACTTTGAGGAGCTGGTGCAGCTTATTCTGATTGATAACCTACTGGAGTCTGTGGGACCAGAGGTTCGTGTCTTTCTGCAGGATCGTGACTTAACCACTGCATTGGAGGCGGCCAGGTTGGCTGATACCTTCGAAACGAACCGCTCCTTGTCCGAGCGGTCCCGTCTCTCTTTTCAACAGTCTGGCGTGAGCAGAGATCGACAACATTGGAGAATGAAGTGCCAGCCGGAGGGAGAGCGTCTACGTCATCCAACCAAGTCACCTGGTGAGCCACGCTTCTCAACATATGGTCCCCCTGCGGAGAGGCAAACTACTTATGGAGCATCTCGACAACAATATCCAGAGAGGCACCAGCCAGAACGACACCACTTGCAACGTCATCAGGGAGTAAAGGGCAAGCCTGTCGTCTGCTTCAGGTGCAATAAAGTAGGTCACATCAGTTCCAACTGCCCCCAAAAACCTCAACCCATCGGGAAAATCTCTAATATCCCTAGTAACATGTCCCCTAGAGAAGTAGAAAAAGGTATGGCCCCTTATTATTGCGAAAGTCTTATTTCCCTTCAGGAAAACTCAGAACCAACTAAAGTAAATACCTTTAGAGATACTGGAGCATATTGCTCACTTGTCAGAGAAGGAATATTACCCCTTTCAGAGAATACTTCCTTGAATTCCTCAGTTTTATTGGAAGCCTATGGAGGAGCTATATATTCAGTTCCTTTGCATAAAATTTATGTACAGTGCAAATATTACACTGGGTACTTGACTGTAGGTATCTCAAAAGGATTTCCCATGAAAAATGCCATGTTATTACTGGGTAATAACATTACTACTGTTACTTCGTGTCCTGAACCTATAATGATTAATGCTTCTCCAGTGTTGGCCATAACTCGGGCAACATCCCAAGGGTTGTCTGGGGAGAATGTTGACCTATCCTTGGACGACTCCGATCTCGGAATAGCCACGTTGTTTTATGAGACACACCGGCCGGAGTCTCGTAAATCAAGTGAACAGACCCCGATCAAGCCTTCCTATTCCCAGGTTGCAGGATTGCCAGATGTCTCTGTTTCCATGCCCGAGGGACTGTCCTTCCGGGAGGAACAACGAAAGGACCCTTCTTTAAAATTCGCTTTTCAGGCAGCCATGGGTAAATCCTCTTGGGGTCATCCAGTCAAGTATGAAGTTAAAAATGATTATTTGGTTTGCACTGAGACTGGTAAGGAGAAAGAGGGCCGGCAATTATACGACAGGTTAGTGGTTCCAACCAAGTATAGACCTCAGATATTAAATATAGCTCATAATACGTCATCAGGAGGTCACTTAGGAATTACAAAAACCTTGTATAGAATCACAAAAGAATTTTATTGGCCAAAATTAAAGAAAGATGTGAAGAATCATATTAGGTGTTGCCGAGAATGTCAGCAAGTTGGAAAACCTGGACATTCCATTAAACCTGCACCTCTCCAACCCATACCTGCTGATGGAGAACCTTTTGCAGATTTAATTATAGATTGTGTAGGTCCACTACCTAAGTCAAAGTCTGGAAATCAGTATTTATTTACAATTATGGATAAAGTAACCAGATATCCTGAAGCGATCCCAATGCGTAGTATCAATACTAAAGCTATTCTCAAAGCTTTAACAAAATTCATTTCTTGTTTTGGCATTCCTAAAACTATACAAAGTGATCAAGGTACTAACTTCACTGCCAAAGCATTTAGGGAAGTATTAACTAGGTTAGGGATAATTCACAACTTATCCACTGCCTATCACCCTCAGTCCCAAGGCGCCTTGGAAAGATTCCACCAAACATTAAAAACAATGATGAGAAGTTTTTGCATGCACTTTCCGACAGATTGGGATGAATCTCTACCGTTGTTGCTGTTCTCAGTACGAGAGACGGTGCAAGAGTCTACAGGGTATAGTCCGTTTGAGCTGATCTTTGGGCACAATGTACGAGGTCCTCTTCGGGTGCTCAAAGAAGGATGGATGGGAGAAGACGTAAGCTCAGCACTCTACAACCCGTCTTCAAGGTTGCAGGTGGCACGTGAGTTAGCCACGGCTAACCTAAAGATAGCTCAAAGTAAGATGAAACAGAGGTATGACAAAAGTGCACAATTCCGCTCCTTCCATCCAGGAGACAAGGTGTTGGTGCAGGAACCTATACCTGGCCACACCTTGAAAGCTAGATTTACGGGACCTATGCAGATAGTAAGTAGATTATCTGATTTAAATTATGTGGTAGCTCCCATTGATAAGACCTCAAAAACAAAAACTTACCACATTAATCAAATCAAGGCCTTTCATACACCAGATAAAGTCCCAGTAATGACTCTGTCCTCTACCTCTGAGGACGACTCTGACTCTTTGCACTCTATCTCTGAAATTAATACTAAACTTTCAAATTCTGTCCTCCTCAAGGATCCTAGCCCGTTAATGGATGGATTATCTGAAATACAAGCAACCAATTTAACTGAGCTTCTACAGTCATATCCTAATATTTTTTCGGATGTGCCGAAAAAATGTACGTTAGGTTACCATGATGTAGATGTGGGAAAATCTAAACCAATTAAACTCTCCCCCTACAGAGCTAATCCTGAAAAGCAAAGGCTACTTCAGCAGGAAGTAGACTTCTTGTTAGAACATGGTTTAGTGGAGGAGTCATCTAGTCCATGGGCTTCACCGTGCATCCTAGTAAAAAAGGCTGATGGAGGGTTTCGTATGTGCACAGACTACCGTAAAGTGAACGAGGTCACAATCACAGATGCTTACCCTCTTCCTCGTCTGGATGACGTAATTGACTTTGTGGGTAAGGCTACTTTTGTGTCCAAATTAGATCTCCTTAAAGGTTACTATCAGGTACCTTTGACAGATAAGGCGAAGGAAATCTCTGCCTTCGTGATTCCAGGAGGTCATTATCAGTATACAGTTACCCCCTTCGGAATGAAAAATTCCCCCTCTTCATTCCAGAAACTCATCCATCAGGCTATTAAAGGACTTGAAGGCACGGCAGCATACCTAGATGATATTGTTGTGGTGTCTGATACTTGGGATCAACACCTACTTAGACTTAAAGCTCTGTTTGAGACCTTTAAGAATTCCCAATTAACAGTTAATTTATCTAAATCTTCCTTTGGCCAGGCCACTATCACTTTTCTAGGCCATGAAGTAGGTAGTGGTAATGTTGCACCTAAACTTGCTAAAGTTCTTTCGATTAAAGATTATCCAGTTCCTCATGATAGGAAATCTCTTCAACGTTTCCTAGGCATGATAGGATTTTACAGAAGATTCTGTAAGAATTTCTCAGATATTGTAGCCCCTCTTACCTCTCTTACCAGTCATAAAGTTCCCTTTAATTGGACGTCAGATTGTAACACTGCTTTTAATAAAGCAAAAAGATTATTGTGCTCTGCACCCATTCTCCTGTCTCCAGACTTCTCCAAACCTTTTTCATTACAGGTTGATGCTTGTGAGTCTGGGGTTGGGGCGGTACTATTACAAATCGGGAACAAGGAGCTGCAGCCAATCGCATACTTTTCAGCTAAGTTCCAGCCACATCAGAGAGCTTACTCTACCATTGAAAAAGAAGCCCTCGCGCTGGTAATGGCTTTGGAACATTTCGATGTTTATGTGGGCCAGACATCGCAGGTGGTCACAGTCTACAGTGATCACAACCCGTTAGTCTATCTCCAAGCCATGAAGAATCACAACACAAGGCTTATGCGTTGGACGCTCAGGCTGCAGCCCTACAACCTAAAAATAAATTATATTGCCGGCAAAGAAAATGTGTTGGCAGACTCTTTGTCAAGAGTCTAGTTTAATATTTTATTTAGGTTAGGATGTATTTGTGGTAACCCCCCTTTCAAGCTCTTTTTTTTATCCCCTGATGTGGGGGTTTTTTTTAATGAGGGGATACGGGCTACCGTCCGCTTGTATCTTGGACCTATGTTGGCCTATCTGACTGCTGTCTCACTCTGAGTTTAGGGTTTGGCTTTTGGTCACTAGGAAATCTGAGCTCTATCTAAGAGTTGGATGGTGGAGAGGATAGGCGGTCCCATTATTTGGTGCCATGGCGGCACGGTTACCACTGGGAGGTTGCAGCCTAATCCTGAGCCTTCTCGGGGGTGGGGGTGTGGCATGCAAAGAGTACGTAACCTTTATTCGGCGCATGGACACACCCTCATTTACAGGCTATCTCCCCCAACCAGCGAACCAGGTTGCTAAGAGTTGATGATGGGGCCCCATCGTTCAACTAGTGACCAGGTTCTAGCCAATAAGAAGGTGGGATTGACAATCGCAGAGGTTATGTGGATACCGCTCTCCTGTCTGCCCTTGTCATCCCCATTCTAGAGCTGGTTGAAGCACGGTCTGCTATCTTGTGGCTTCTATTTCTGCCTTGCTTACCGTGGAGTGCACTATATTTATCACTGTACATAGTGTACATATTGCTGTTATAATTGGTGAAGGATAATATAAGTCTAAACTTTTTCTACTGTGTTTATTTGCTCCCATTACACCTGGGATAACAGGCCATTTGAAATCCTAGGTTGTAATAGCTGCTCTAGCTTTTCAACTAGTCTCTTGTGTGGTACTGTCGAAAGCCTTCTTACTGTCCACGAAGATGCTGTCTACCAATCCCTTTTCTGTCTTGCTTCTGTTAGTTTATCGTAGAACTCCAGTAGGTTTGTGATGCATGATTTCCTTTCTCTTCCCTGAAGCCATGCTGGTTGTCGTGTATGGGCCTATTCCTTTGTAGGTGTTCCACCACTCTTCTACTGATAATTTTAATTACTATACATGTCAACGACACAGGTGTGTAGTTTAGTGCTGCCTGTCTGTCTTGTTTCTTAAAAATTGGGTCTACGTTTGCTGTCTTCCACACCTCATGCAGTTGCTGTCTTCCACACCTCATGCAGTTGCTGTCTTCCACACCTCATGCAGTTGCTGTCTTCCACACCTCATGCAGTTGCTGTCTTCCACACCTCATGCAGTTGCTGTCTTCCACACCTCATGCAGTTGCTGTCTTCCACACCTCATGCAGTTGCTGTCTTCCACACCTCATGCAGTTGCTGTTTTCCACACCTCATGCAGTTGCTGTCTTCCACACCTCATGCAGTTGCTGTCTTCCACACCTCATGCAGTTGCTGTCTTCCACACCTCATGCAGTTGCTGTTTTCCACACCTCATGCAGTTGCCCTTTTAAGAACATAAGAACATAAGAAAGAAGGAACACTGCAACAGGCCTACTGACAGATGCGGAACAGGTCCCCCCCCCGGATTAGACCAATGACCCCCCCACCCCGGATTAGCCCAATGACCCACCCAGTCTGGTCACCTCCACTCGAGGTTGGAGCACTGCACCAGACCCAGCAGCACAAGCTAGTCAGGTCCAACTCACACCCACCCACACCCACTCATGTATTTATCTAACCTATTTTTAAAACTACACAACGTTTTAGCCTGAATAACTGTACTCGGGAGTTTGTTCCACTCATCCACAACTCTCTTACCAAACGAGTGCTTTCCTATATCCTTCCTGAATCTGAATTTTTCCAACTTGAAACCATTGCTGCAAGTCCTGTCTTGGCTGGAAATTTTCAGTATGCTATTTACATCCCCTTTATTTATTCCTGTTTTCCATTTATACACCTCGATCATATCCCCCTTAATTCTACGCCTTTCAAGAGAGTGCAGATTCAGGGCCCTCAGTCTATCCTCATAGGGAAGATTTCTGATACATGGGATCATCTTTGTCATCCTCCTCTGTACGTTTTCCAGAGCATTTATATCCATTCTGTAATACGGTGACCAGAACTGAGCAGCATAGTCTAAATGAGGCCTAACCAAGGATATATAGAGTTGAAGAACAACCTGAGGACTTCTATTATTTATACTTCTTGATATGAAACCAAGAATTCTGTTAGCTTTATTGCGAACACTAATGCACTGTTGTCTTGGTTTTAGATTACTGCTAACCAGAACTCCTAAATCCTTTTCACAATCAGTAGTATTAAGATCTACATTATTTAGTTTATATGTTGCATGGTTATTTTCCTGTCCAACATTTAGAACTTTGCATTTGTCAATATTAAACTGCATCTGCCACTTCTCCGACCATTGCATCAGTCTATTCAAATCATCCTGGAGTGCTCTAGTGTCCTCATTAGAATGAATACGACGGCCCATTTTGATGTCATCAGCAAATTTGCTTATGTCGTTATTTATTCCCTCATCTATGTCGTTTATGTAATTTTTTTCAATAGTTTTACTGGCGATTATTGTAAATAGCATGCATAATGCATCTGCTACCTGTCATGACCCACGGAGAAATGTTTCCTGGACCCACCACCTTTGAGGTATATAGTTCACACACCCTCCTTGGGTGTGTGCAGTGTGTCCAGCACTTGCTAGTGCACTTTACCCCCTCAGTTTGCTGGAAGCCTCTCTGTTTCCACAGTGAATATTTCCCTGAATCTTGAGTTGAGTTCCTCACATACTTCCTAGTTGCTCCCCATGAGCCATGAGGTTCCCTCCTTCCTTCCTCAGCCTGATTACCTGCTCCTTGACCAGGTAATCAGGCTGGATAATATCTGGGTTGTGATGCTATGGCTTTTTTTTATTGTCTCTGAGCCTCTATCCTTATTCATGCATACTCATTTCTGGCTCTTCGGCTCAACTCCATGTTTTCCCAAGTCCTTTGCCTTCTATACTTTCTCGATGATCTAGCTCACTTGGCTTTGGCGTCTCCATACCTCAGGGTAAAAATGAGTTCACTTTGGTCTTCCCATTTTTCTGTTCTTTCTTTGGCACAAACTACTCTTATGAGTCCCAACACTTTGTGGTTAAAAGTTCTCTCATTTTGCTTACTGTCTTCCTGTTACACTTTATTTACTGTAACATAATAAAAAGTCCTGGCTCCTAAAGGGTAAATGATCTGGCAAGTCTAGAGGCATTTCAATTATTTAACATTGAAAAAGAAACCACTCACATTAAATGTGGAACCTTAATTAGTCAATATTATTATTATAAGGAAGGTCACAAAAACTCATTTATACAAAAATATAATATATTAATATTATAAGAAGGGAGGCTCCATAACACCCCATCCCCCTCCTGCTCTATCGGTCTGTCTACTAGCAGACAAAGACACCATACAGTGCTCTCTCACAACTTAAACAGGTCTCTGCACACTAGGGCCTTACAGGTAAACATGAGAGCACTTAAATACAAATAAAATAACCTGTAGCATACGCTACAAAAACTTACCCAATTACCTACTCACACACCTACACCTTGCTCCATCTGTTGTGCTTCACCTGCTGCACAAAACACCTCACTCTCCTGGCCTCTCTGACTCACCAGGAATAATAAGCGTCCGGTTTCAGAATAATCCTGGAACTATGGAGCATTTTTTATGTAACATTTTTTTAGTGCAGCAAACTGCGCAATACTTCCCCCTCTAGCTCTCGTACCCACTGCATCTAATACAGGAATTACTTCATTAGTGTGTAGTGCCCTTTTCTGTAGTTTGGTTTCTCCCGTCTTTCTCATGCTGCTTCATTGTATTGTTAATTCTACTATGTATTCAAAAATCAGGACAACATGATCGCTAGTGCCAAGGGGAGTTTTGTGTGTGATTTTCCCTATATCTGAACTGTTGAAGGAGAATACAAAGTCCAGCCGTGCTGATTCATCGTCTCCCGTTTCTCTGGTTGTGCCCCTAAAATGTTGGTACATGAAGCTTTCCAGCACCACTTCCAGCATCTTGGCTCTCCATGTCTCTAGTCCCCCATGTGGCTCCAAATTTTCCGTCTGCCTCCTTGTGGTTGAAATCTCCCTTGATGAGTAACTTTGCTCTGCCTATTTTGGCCCTTCTGGCCAACATAAGCAGAGAGGCCAACATATAGTTAGTGTGGCCAACATCGATCTATTGCTCTCATCATATTCTTGCATTGGTCTCCTGCTGTTCGGCGGTGGTTTGTACATCACTGCAATCATCTCTTCTGGACTGTGTAATCATCTGCTTCACTTCTGACTAGTCCTCCCATGAGTGCTATGACGTTCGGGGATGCCTAGCTAGTGATTCTTTCGTGTCACTCGTCACTCTTATTTGATACTGTTACGAACTCATAAAGAAACAAATAAAGGGAGGTGGTTGACTGAGTACTTGGGTGCTGTTAAACGGTTGTTACCGGCCGGCAGTATCCTGTGTGACGTCAGCACACCCAATGTAGGGGGCTGCTCAGCCGGCCTCAGAGTCAGAAAGAGTGTATTCAACACAGAGAGTGTTCACCACTGCTTGAGAGACCTGAGTTCATCTGAAGGCCTCAGGCAGAGAGAGACAGTATATTCACCACAAAGCATGTTCATTACTGCTTGAGAGTCCACTGAGTTCATCTGACGGCCTCAGGCAGGGACAGATTGCATTCACCAGTGTGTTCACCACTGCTTGACACATACCAGCTGGACTTGGTTTCCTGCTGGCTATCCCACGACGTTGTGTGAAGATAGTCAAGGTAGTGTCATGTGAAGACACAGTCAAGGTAGTGTCGTATGAAGACAGGCGAGGTAGTGTCGTGTGAGACACAGGCGAGGTAGTGTCGTGTGAAGACACAGGCGAGGTAGTGTCGTGTGAGGCACAGGCGAGGTAGTGTCGTGTGAAGACACAGGCGAGGTAGTGTCGTGTGAAGACACAGGCGAGGTAGTGTCGTGTGAGGCACAGGCGAGGTAGTGTCGTGTGAGACACAGGCGAGGTAGTATCGTGTGAAGACACAGGCGAGGTAGTGTCGTGTGAGACACAGGAGAGGTAGTGTCGTGTGAAGACACAGGAGGGGTAGTATCGTGTGAAGACACAGGCGAGGTAGAATCGTGTGAAGACACAGGCGAGGTAGTGTCGTGTGAGACACAGGAGAGGTAGTATCGTGTGATGACACAGGAGGGGTAGTATCGTGTGAAGACACAGGAGAGATAGTGTCGTGTGAGACACAGGCGAGGTAGTGTCGTGTGAGACACAGGCGAGGTAGTGTCGTGTGAGACACAGGAGAGGTAGTATCGTGTGAAGACACAGGCGAGGTAGTATCGTGTGAAGACACAAACGAGGTAGTGTCGTGTGAAGACACAAACGAGGTAGTGTTGTGTGAAGAACAAAAAAGGCACAATACCATGACTGGAACGATACACAAATAACCCGCACATAGAAGAGAGGAGCTTACGACGACGTTTCGGTCAGACTTGGACCATTTACAAAGTCACACTAACCAGAAGTGGAGCAGGACGGGTATATATAGGCAGGAAGAGGTAGCGATGGTAGTAGTAGTAGTGGTAGTAGTAGTAGTAGTAGTTGTAGTAATAGTAGTAGTGGTAGTGGTAGTAGTAGGGAATTAAGGAGGCGCCAGTCAAATACAAAGAAAGGGGAGCACTGCAAAGGGAGGTAGGTGCCTACAGAGGGAGAGCAAGTGCACAGAGGTGGGGGAAAGGGGAAGTGGTGAAATAAATAGTGAAGGAACAGAAACATGAGACAGAAGAAAGAAAGACAACCCAGAGGAGAAAAGGGAAAGAGGAAAGGGGAAGTGGGAGAAGAAGAAAAAAAATGTAATAAAGTAGGTAGAATTACCGACAATATGTAAAGTAAAAGGACACAAGTGCAACTAATGTGACATTTATTGTGGCAACATTTTGCTCTCCAGGAGCTTTATCAAGCCATTATGTAATGGCTTGATAAAGCTCCTGGAGAGCGAAACGTTGCCACAATAAATGTCACATTAGTTGCACTTGTGTCCTTTTACTTTACAAGAAAAAAAATGAGGAATCAGGTTAAGTCACGGGTGTTGTGAAGTTTGGAGCAGTTTACAATATAGTGGGAGAGGAAGGCATCTACAGAGACCACGCCGGGGCTAAGGTTCATACAAGGAAAGTTGTATATTAGAGAGGATTCAACTAAACGGCGACTGTTCGAGTTGGAAGTAGGGAAGACAGTTTTAGCAGAAGACCAGTCAATAGGATGGCTATGATCTCTGACGTGACAAAAGAGCATTGTTAGTGTCGGCAAGCCTAACACTATTTTTGTGCTCCCTAAGTCTGTCAGAAAGAGATCGACCAGTTTCTCCGAAGTATTGAAGAGGACAGGAGGAGCAAGAAATAGAGTAGACACCAGGAACATCTGTAGAGGGAGGAGAGATATGAACGAGATTAGTGCGAAGAGTGTTAGTCTGGCGGAAGGTAAGCTTGATGTCTAAGGGACGGAGAGAATTGTTGAGATTAGAAAGACCGGAAATGTAGGGAAGGCAGAAGACAGAAGAATTCCCAGGAGTAGAGAGTTTGGGAGAGAAGAAATTACGTTTAGCACGTGAGAGGGCAGAGTCTATGAAATGGGAAGGGTGACCAAGACGGAAAAACGAATTATGAAGAGTGGAAATTTCTGCTGGAAGGAACTGAGGATCACAGATGCGGAGGGCACGGAGAAAGAGGGAGATAAGAACACTTTTCTTGACAGGGGAAGCATGACAGGAAAAGTAGTGAATGTACATGCCACTGTGCATAGGTTTTCGGTAAAAGGAAAAGGAAAAACCTGTATCTGAGCGGTGGACATGGACATCAAGGAAAACTTAATGGAAGGGGCAAGATTATTAAGAGCTTCAAGAAAAGGTTAGAAGAGACTGGAGTCATGAGGCCACGAGTCACAAAGACACAAGCGAGGTAGTGTCGTGTGAGACACAGTCAAGGTAGTGTCGTGTGAAGACAGGCGATGTAGTGTCGTGTGAAGACAGGCGAGGTAGTATCGTGTGAAGACAGGCGAGGTAGTGTCGTGTGAAGGCACAAGCGAGGTATTGTCGTGTGAGACACAAAGTAGTGGTAACGGTGTCGTATGTGAGAGTTTGTCTGTAATAACACGGGGGAAGGGTGTAGCACAAATCATATGCCATTAGCAAGGTGTCATGTAACCCTGTACAAAAGGTAGTGTCTTGTGACACAGAGGAATAGCATGACACAGAACAGGGTGTCGTGTGACACAGAAAGCGTGTTATGACGCAGAGAACAGGGTGTCGTGTAACACACTGAGAAGGCGTGTCGTGTGACACAGAGTAAAGGGTGTTATGTGACACGGAGAAAAGGAGCGTCGTAACAGAGACAAGGGTGTCTTGTGACACGGAGTAGTAGGTGTTATGACACATAGGGATAGGTAGTGTCAAGTGACACAAGGGTAGGTAGTGTCATGACTACATTGTTAGTGTAATATATGATAATAATGCCAAAGAATATATTCCTATTTTATGATGTTTCTTCATAAATCAACGAAAATATTCTTTTATGTTAAAAATCATATTACTAGTAAAGATTAGAAGTATTGTATGTGTTTTTGTACTAACGGACTATGTTCCTACTGCAGTTATGGTAATGGGCTAGTTTTTTATACTACAGGCAGATTAGTTTTTTATACTACAGGCAGATTAGTTTTTTATACTACAGGCAGATTAGTTTTTTATACTACAGGCAGATTAGTTTTTTATACTACAGGCAGATTAGTTTTTTATACTACAGGCAGATTAGTTTTTTATACTACAGGCAGATTAGTTTTTTATACTACAGGCAGATTAGTTTTTTATACTACAGGCAGATTAGTTTTTTATACTACAGGCAGATTAGTTTTTTATACTACAGGCAGATTAGTTTTTTATACTACAGGCAGATTAGTTTTTTATACTACAGGCAGATTAGTTTTTTATACTACAGGCCGATTAGTTTTTTATACTACAGGCAGATTAGTTTTTTATACTACAGGCCGATTAGTTTTTTATACTACAGGCAGATTAGTTTTTTATACTACAGGCCGATTAGTTTTTTATACTACAGGCCGATTAGTTTTTTATACTACAGGCAGATTAGTTTAGATTCCCCTAGAAAGCTTGTTTACTAAAATTGTAATATCGTAATAGATATTGTATCTGAGTTGGTATACCATACGTCTTGATTTATTTCTAGAACTGTACTGAGGGAGGTGGGAGGGATGGTACAGGCTGAGAGTGTGGTAAACACGGCTGGATATTATGATAGGCTGGGGTTGTGGTGCTATTAGTCTGGTGGAGACTGTGGGAGTGGAATGTGGTTTGTTTCTGGTTGTTTTGTTTGGTTAGTGTGTGCTGGTACGGGTTGAGGGGATGCTGTGAGGTAGCTCTGTGGCTTTTGTTCTTCTCCCCGAGATTGCACTTCCCTGTTTGTCGGTATAATACTAATACTAATAATAATAATAATCATTATTTTTACAAGTACTTGTACAAGGTATATAGGCCTAGCCGACATGACATACTACTAAATAGAAAGCCGCTTGTTATGCAGTGCATTTCGGATAAATTAGGTCAGTATTGTCCCAGGATGCGACCCACACCAGTCGACTAACACCCAGGTACCTGTTTTATACTGATGGGTGAACATGCATGTTCTGTCTCACCTTCCTGCCTCAGGCGCTCAGTTATTCCTGTTCTTTTTGCATCATGTCCTTTTACACTGGTTTCCTTTGCAGGATTTTGTTTCGTATCATTTCTGTCTTGAATGTCCATTTGACTGGCCGCTTCTTTTCTCTCGAGTACCACCAAATCTCTAAAAATTTGTCACTTGCGTCATCTCTCCTGTTATGCGATGATGCTCTCAGTCTCTCTTACCTTCCCTGCCTTTTGACGTCGAAAGTCTTTCCTTCTCCCTCATGTAGTCAGTAACCTCTCCCTCTCTTTTTCCTATTTCGTTACTCTCTATATTTTTAGGTCCAATTTAAGTATCTCCTTGGTTGTTATCCTTATCGTCTCACAGACATCCCAGTGGTCTGATATTATTTCCTCTAAGGGCGTCTCTGCTCCTGCCCCTCCTTCAGTCCCCTCAGTGTCTGCTAATCTTCCTGCACACAGTACCTTCCTTATAACAATCATCACCTATATATTCCACTTCAGCACTTCCAGGTCATGTGCCAAGCTCTACACCTCTAAGTCTAAGCAGCAAGACAGGACTCGCAGCAATGGTTTCAAGTTGGAAAAAAATCAGATTCAGGAAGGATATAGTAAAGCACTGGTTTGGTAACAGAGTTGTGGATGAGTGGAACAAACTCCCGAGTACAGTTATAGAGGCTTAAACATTGTGTAGTTTTAAAAATAGGTTAGATAAATACATGAGTGGGTGTGGGTGGGTGTGAGTTGGACCTGACTAGGTTGCGCTGCTGGATCTGATGCCGTGCTCTTTCCCTAAGTGGAAGTGACCAGACTTGGTGGGTCATTGGGCTAATCTGTGTGTGGGGGGGCGGGACATGGACCTCCTCCGCATGGGTCAGAAGGCTTGTTGCAGTGTTCCTTCTTTCTCATGTTCTTATGTTCTTAACAGCTCGTAGCTCCCACTTCTTAACCTCTGTACATAAGAACATAAGAAAGAAGGAACACTGTAGCAGGCCTACTGATCCATGCGAAGCAGGTCCATGTCCTCCCCGGAAAAGCCCAATGACCCACCTAGTCAAGTCACTTCCACTTAAGGAAGGAGCACGGCATCAGACCTAGTAGCACAAGCTAGTCAGGTCCAACTCACACCCACCCACACCCTCTCATGTATTTATCTAACCTATTTTTAAAACTACACAACGTTTAAGCCTCTATAATTGTACTCGGGAGTTTGTTCCACTCATCCACGACACTAAAACTCCATAAATGTATGCCAGATTTCCGACATTACCCTAACTCCGATAGATTTCGAAAAAGCCATTGAAAACATGCCCATGCACTCAGCCCCGGGCCCAGACTCGTGGAACTCTGTTTTCATTATGAACTGCAAGAAACCCTTCTCGCATGCCCTAGGTACACTATGGAGGAGGAGCTTCGACATGGGTGAAATTCCAGTCACTTAAAACAACGGATATAGCCCCACTCCATAAAGGTGGCGGCAAAGCATTAGCTAAGAACTATAGACCAATACCTCTGACGTCCCATATCATAAAAATCTTTGAAAGAGTGCTAAGAAGAAGGATTGCAAATCACCTGGATTCCCAAAATCTGCACAATCCAGGGCAACATGGGTTCAGGGCAGGTTGCTCCTGCCTCTCACAACCACTGGATCACTATGATATGGCCATGGATACACTGGAAGAAAATCAGAATTCAGATGTAATATACACAGACTTTGCAAAAGCATTTGACAAATGCGATCATGGCGTAATAGCCCATAAAATACATGCTAAAGGAATAACTGAGAAAGTGGGGAGATGGATCTTCAACTTCCTAACAAATCGAACACAAAGAGTAGTGGTCAACAGAGTTAAATCGGAGGCTGCCATAGTGAAGAGCTCTGTTCCACAAGGCACAGTACTCACCCCATCTTATTCCTCATCCTCATATCAGACATAGACAGAGATATACATCACAGCACCAAATCATCCTTTGCGGATGATACTAGGATCTGCATGAGGCTGTCATCTGCTGAGGGCGCGGTTAACCTCCAAGAAGATATAAACAAAGTTTTCCAGTGGGCAACGGTAAACAATATGATGTTCAATGAGGACAAATTCCAACTACTCCGTTATGGAAAACTGGAGGAGATAATAATTAGAACAGATTATACTACAGACTCTTGCCATACAATAGAGCGGAAAAATAATGTAAGGGACCTGGGAGTAGTAATGTCTGAGGATCTCACTTTCAAGGATCACAACAGTGCCACGATCGCACGTGCAAAGAAAATGATAGGATGGATAACGAGAACGTTCAAAACGTGAGATGCCAAGCCAATGATGATCCTTTTCAAATCACTTGTTCTCTCTAGGCTGGAATACTGCTGTACATTAACATCTCCATTCAAAGCAGGTGAAATCGCATATCTAGAGAGTGTACAGAGATCCTTTACTGCACGTATAAGTTCTGTCAAGCACCTTAACTACTGGGAACGCTTGGAAGCACTTGACTTGTGCTCGTTGGAACGGAGGAGGGAGAGATACATCATAATCTACACTTGGAAAATCCTGGAACGAATGGTCCCAAATTTGCACACAGAAATCACTCCCTACGAAAGTAAAAGAATGGGCAGGCGATGCAAAATGCCCCCAATTAAAAGTAGGGGTGCCATTGGTACACTAAGGGAAAACACCATAAGTGTCCGGGGCCCAAGACTGTTCAACAGCCTCCCATCAAGCATTAGGGGAACTGCCAATAAACCCCTGGCTGCCTTCAAGAGAGAGCTGGACAGATACCTAAAGTCAGTGTCGGATCAGCCGGGCTGTGGCTCGTACGTTGGACTACGTGCGGCCAGCAGTAACAGCCTGGTTGATCAGACCCTGATCCATCGGGAGGCCTGGTCATGGACCGGGCCGCGAGGGCGTTAATCCCCGAAATAACCTCCAGGTAACCTCCAGGTATTACCAAACCAGTACTTTTCTATCCTTCATGAATCTGAATTTTTCCAACATGAAACCATTGCTGCGAGTTCTGTCAGCACGCTATTTACATCCCCTTTATTTATTCCTATTTTCCGTTTACACACCTCGATCATATCCCGCTTAATTCTACGCCTTTCAAGAGAGTGCAGATTCAGGGCCCTCAGTCTATCCTCATAGGGAAAATTTCTGATACATAGGATCATCTTTGTCATCCTCCTCTGTACGTTTTCCAGAGCATTTATATCCATTCTGTAATACAGTGACCAGAACTGAGCAGCATAGTCTAAATGAGGCCTAACCAAGGATATATAGAGTTGAAGAACAACCTGAGGACTTCTATTATTTATACTTCTTGATATGAAACCAAGAATTCTGTTAGCTTTATTGCGAACACTAATGCACTGTTGTCTTGGTTTTAGATTACTGCTAACCAGAACTCCTAAATCCTTTGCGCAATCATTAGTATTAAGATTTACATTATTTAGTTTATATGTGGCATGGTTATTTAACTCTTCAACATTTAGAACTTTGCATTTGTCAATATTAAACTGCAAATGCCATTTCTCCGACCATTGCATCAGTCTATTCAAATCATCCTGGAGTGCTCTAGTGTCCTCATTAGAATGAATTGGACGGCCTATTTTGGTGTCATCAGCAAATTTGCTTATGTCGCTATTTATTCCCTCATCTATGTCGTTAATGTAAATTGTGAACAACAACAGTCCCAACACTGACCCCTGAGGAACACGTCTTGTGACGTTCCCCCATTCTGATTTCTCCCCATTTATGTAAACTCTCTGCTGTCTATTTGTCAGCCATGCCTCTACCCAGGAAAAAGTTTCTCCTCCTATTCCGTGTCCCTTAAGTTTCCTCAATAGCCTCTGGTGTGGAACTCTATCGACTGAAGTCCATATACACAATATCATATTCATTACCATGATCTACCTCCTCAAACACCTTAGTGAAAAAAGTTAGTAAATTTCTAAGACAGGAACGCAACATTGTAAAACCGTGTTCTCTTCCACTGAGTTGCAAAAAGCAATTATTTTGTTCCTGCTCTTGCTCCATTGTGTTCTTGATCCTTTCTGTTAATGTTTCCTTATCATCACAGCAATCCCCAGTACCCTTGCATCTTCGTCCGGTTATTTTGTGTGTGTGTGTGTGTGTGTGTGTGTGTGTGTGTGTGTGTGTGTGTGTGTGTGTGTGTGTGTGTGTGTGTGTGTGTGTGTGTGTATACTCACATAATTGTACTCACCTAATTGTGGTTGCAGGGGTCGAGACTCAGCTCCTGGCCCCGCCTCTTCACTGATCGCTTCTGGATCCTCTCTCTCTCTGCTTCCTGAGCTTTGTCATACCTCTTCTTAAAACTATGTATGTTTCCTGCCTCCACTACTTCACTTGCTAGGCTATTCCACTTGCTGACAACTCTATGACTGAAGAAATACTTCCTAACGTCCCTGTGACTCGTCTGAGTCTTCAGCTTCCAGTTGTGACCCCTTGTCCCTGTGTCCCCTCTCTGGAACATCCTATCTCTGTCCACCTTGTCTATTCCCCGCAGTATCTTGTATGTCGTTATCATGTCTCCCCTGACCCTTCTGTCCTCCAGTGTCGTCAGTCCGATTTCCCTTAACCTTTCCTCGTACGACATTCCCTTGAGCTCTGGGACTAGCCTTGTTGCAAACCTTTGTACTTTCTCTAACTTCCTGACGTGCTTGACCAGGTGTGGGTTCCAGACTGGTGCTGCATACTCCAGTATGGGCCTAACATACACAGTGTACAGTGTCTTGAACGATTCCTTATTAAGGTATCGGAACGCTATTCTCAGGTTTGCCAGGCGCCCGTATGCTGCAGCGGTTATTTGGTTGATGTGTGCCTCCGGTGATGTGCTCGGTGTTATGGTCACCCCAAGGTCTTTCTCCCTGAGTGAGGTCTGTAGTCTTTGTCCACCTAGCCTATACTCTGTCTGCGGTCTTCTTTGCCCCTCCCCAATCTTCATGACTTTGCATTTGGCTGGATTGAATTCGAGAAGCCAGTTACTGGACCACATGTCCAGCCTCTCCAGGTCTCTTTGCAGTCCTGCCTCATCCTCGTCCGATTTAATTCTTCTCATCAACTTCACGTCATCTGCAAACAGGGACACTTCAGAGTCTATTCCTTCCATCATGTCGTTCACATATATCAAAAATAGCACTGGTCCTAGAACTGACCCCTGTGGGACCCCGCTCGTAACAGGCGCCCACTGTGATACCTCTTCACGTACCATGACTCGTTGCTGCCTCCCTGTCAGGTATTCCCTTATCCATTGCAGTGCCCTTCCTTTTACGTGTGCCTCATCCTCCAGCTTCTGCACTAATCTCTTGTGGGGAACTGTGTCAAAGGCCTTCCTGCAGTCTAGGAAAACGCAATCTACCCAACCCTCTCTCTCGTGTCTTCTGTTACCTTGTCATAAAACTCCAGGAGGTTTGTGATACAAGATTTGCCTTCCATGAACCCATGCTGGTTTTCATTTATAATCTTGTTCCTGTCCAGGTGTTCAACCACTCTCCTCCTGATAATCTTCTCCATGACTTTGCACACAATACATGTCAGAGACACAGGTCTGTAGTTTAGTGCCTCGTTTCTGTTTCCTTTCTTAAATATGGGGACTGCATTAGCTGTCTTCCATTTCTCAGGTAGTTGCCCAGTTTCAAGGGATGTGTTGAAGATTGTGGTTAGAGGCACACACAGCATCTCTGCTCCTTCTCTAAGGACCCATGGGGAGATGTCCGGTCCCATATCCTTTGAGGTGTCAAGGTCACTTAAGAGCTTCTTCACCTCCTCCTCAGTTGTTCGTATGTCATCCAACACTTGTTGGTATATTCCCTCTTGATGTTCCCTTCTGTGCTGTCTTCCCACAGCCCTTCCTGTCTCTACTGTAAAAACTTCCTTAAATCTCCTGTTCAGCTCCTCACATACCTCCTGATCATTTCTTGTGAGTTCTCCACCTTCTGTCCTTAATCTGATCACCTGGTCTTTGACTGTTGTCTTCCTCCTGATGTGGCTATACAACAGTTTCGGGTCAGTCTTGATTCTCGATGCAATGTCATTTTCATACTGTCGCTGGGCCTCCCTCCTTACCTGTGCATACTCATTCCTGGCTCTGCGACTGATCTCCCTATTTTCGTGTGTTCTCTGCCTTCTGTACTTTTTCCATTCTCTATTGCACTTTGTTTTTGCCTCCTTACACCGTCGGGTAAACCAGGGGCTTGTTCTGGTCTTCCCGTTGTTACTGTTGCCCTTGGGAATGAACCTTTCCACTGCCTCCTTGCATTTTGTTGCTACATATTCCATCATTTCATTTACTGGCTTTCCTGCCAGTTCTCTGTCCCACTGGACCTCCCGCAGGAAGTTCTTCAACCCTATGTAGTCCCCTCTTTTATAGTCAGGCTTTTCCCATTCTACTCCTGTTATTCTCTCCACTTGCAGCTCTACTATGTATTCAAAGCACAGAACCACGTGGTCGCTAGCTCCTTGGGGACTCTCATACTTGATGTCCTCAATGTCTGAGCTGCCCAGGGTGAACACAAGGTCCAATCTTGCTGGTTCATCCTCCCCTCTCACTCTGGTAGTGTCCTTAACATGTTGGTGCATGAGGTTTTCCAGCACCACGTCCAACATCCTGGCTCTCCATGTTTCGGGACTCCCATGTGGCTCCAGGTTTTCCCAGTCAATCTCCCTGTGGTTGAAATCCCCCATAACCAGCAACTTTGCTCTGCTGGAGTGAGCTCTTCTTGCCACCTCAGCAAGTGTGTCCACCATTGCTCTGTTGCTCTCTTCATATTCCTCTCTTGGCCTCCTGCAGTTCTGTGGTGGATTATACATCACTGCAATGACCACTTTGTGTTCCCCAGACTGAAGTGTACCTGCTATGTAGTCTCTTTCTCCCGACTCATCTATTCCTTCCATTTTCTCGAATTTCCATCTGTTTTTTACGAGCAGAGCAACCCCACCTCCCCCCCTGCCCCTTCTATCTTTCCTCATGATCTGGTATCCTGGTGGGAAGATTGCATCTGTTATTGTCTCCATGAGTTTTGTTTCTGTAACTGCTATGATGTCTGGGGACTTCTCATTGATTCTTTCTTGCCATTCCTCATGTTTATTCGTTAATCCATCTGCATTTGTGTACCAAACCTTCAACTTCTGTTCTAATACTGTAACTGTGGTGCGGGGGGTGGAAACAGAGGGATCGGTGTGTGATGGTTGGTTTGGATTGTTCAGTTGCCTTGGGGGTGTCGTGGCTGGAGTCCTTCTGCAGGTGTTTCTGGGGGGTGCGCTTGTCCTTCCATTTGATCCTGGGTTATTCTGCTCTCCTTTTTCATTTCCTCCCATTTCTCCTTTCATTTTTGAACTCTCTCTTTCATTGTCTTCCTTTCGTCCTGTGTTCTGTCTCGGTCGAGGTACACACTCCGGAACTCCTGCTTGCCTCTCAGCCGTGCTTTCTCCTGCAGGATCATGGTTCGGGTTGATTCTGCCTTGAAAATTACTTTGAGAGGCCGATTCCTTTTCTTTGTGAACCACCCAATTCTCCGAAAATTTGCCACCTGGGTCATGTCCCCCTCGCCTATCACCTTCATGATGTCTTCAATCGCTTTTTTCTCCTCCTGCTTTCTTTCATCATAAGTTTCCCCTTTAGCTTCGTCTAGCCCATAGACAAACACGGATCTCTCCCTTTCCACCTCCCACTGTGACTCCCATTGCATCCTCTGATGTGTTTTAGTTCCTTCCCGTGGAGTGTTCCTTCCTTCAGTCCCTTCCCTCGTTATGGCCCCTATGCTTCTTGGTTTATCCTTCCTGCTCACCTGCTCCTGGCCCCCACAGGTATCTGGTAAGGTCCTTGCACATGTCCTAGTTCCATCAATGTCTTCCAACCTCTCTTTCTGTCCTAGAGTGCTCCCTGTCTTTGTTTTGGCCCCATGTGGGTTTGACAGGACCTCTGCATACAGTTTAGTTTCCATGCTTCCTTCGGACCTGTTGTCTGTGTTCAATGTAGCCATTGCCGATGCTACTTCTGTAATATCTTTGTCTCTGTGCTGTTTCAGATGTCTCAGCTCCTCTTCTAATCTCTTTATCTTGATTTCTGCTGCTGTGGCCTGTTGCTTCCACCTTCTGCATTCTGCTGCTAACCTCTCTTCCATCTTCCTTTCCAGCTCATCTAGTCTCCTTCCCCAGTCTTCCTCCCTTTTTTTGAGCTCTATCTCCCATTCCTCCCTCTCAGATTCGTCCTTGGAGCCCCTTGTCCTCATCCTGGTTAGGGGGAGGGGAATAGATGGTTAGGAGAGGGGATGGATGGTTGTGGGGGAGGGGGGAGGATGGTTATTGGAGGGGTAGAGATAGTTGGGGGAGGGAGTTAGATGGTTTGGGGGAGAGAGGGGATGGATGGTTATGGGGGAGGGGGAGGATGGTTATTGGAGGGAGGGAGGTTGTTGGGCGGGGGTTAGACTGTTTGGGGAGGGGTTAGGTGGTTTGGGGAAGGGGTAGGTGGCTAAGGTGAGGTGGTTAGGGAAGGGGTGGTACGTGTTTGTGTCAAGTGTTTGTGTCAAGTGGTGGAGGGTGTGTGTGTGTGCGTGTGTGCGTGTGTGTGTGTGTGTGTGTGTGTGTGTGTGTGTGCGTGTGTGCGTGTGTGTGTGTGTGTGTGTGTGTGTGGTGTGTGTGTGGTGTGTATGTATGTGTGTGTGTGTGTGTGTGTGTGTGTGTGTGTGTGTGTGTGTGTGTGTGTGTGTGTATGTGTGTGTATGTGCGTGTGTGTGTGTGTGTGTGCGTGTGTGTGTGTGCGTGTGTGTGTACTCCTAGTTGTACTCACCTAGTTGAGGTTGCAGGGGTCGAGTCCAAGCTCCTGGCCCCGCCTCTTCACTGGTCGCTACTGTGTGTACTCACCTAGTTGTACTCACCTAGTTGAGGTTGCGGGGGTCGAGTCCGAGCTCCTGGTCCCGCCTCTTCACTGATCGCTACTAGGT
>NC_091351.1:22696033-22708533 GCF_038502225.1 Cherax quadricarinatus | reverse complement strand
ATGTGCCTGGTGTTATACTCACCCCAAGATCTTTTTCCTTGAGTGAGGTTTGTAGTCTCTGGCCCCCTAGACTGTACTCCGTCTGCGGTCTTCTTTGCCCTTCCCCAATCTTCATGACTTTGCACTTGGTGAGATTGAACTCCAGGAGCCAATTGCTGGACCAGGTCTGCAGCCTGTCTAGCTCCCTTTGTAGTTCTGCCTGGTCTTCGATCGAGTGAATTCTTCTCATCAACTTCAGGTCATCTGCAAACAGGGACACCTCAGAGTCTATTCCTTCCGTCATGTCGTTCACAAATACCAGAAACAGCACTGGTCCTAGGACTGACCCCTGTGGGACCCCGCTGGTCACAGGTGCCCACTCTGACACCTCGCCACGTACCATGACTCGCTGCTGTCTTCCTGACAAGTATTCCCTGATCGATTGTAGTGCCTTCCCTGTTATCCCTGCTTGGTCCTCCAGTTTTTGCACCAATCTCTTGTGTGGAACTGTGTCAAACGCCTTCTTGTAGTCCAAGAATATGCTATCCACCCACCCCTCTCTCTCTTTTGTCTTACTGCTGTCACCATGTCATAGAACTCCAGTAGGTTTTTGACACAGGATTTCCCGTCCCTGAAACCATGTTGGCTACTGTTGATGAGATCGTTCCTTTCTAGGTGTTCCACCACTCTTCTCCTGATAATCTTCTCCATGATTTTACATACTATACTTGTCAGTGACACTGGTCTGTAGTTTAATGCTTCATGTCTGTCTCGTTTTTTAAAGATTGGGACTACATTTGCTGTCTTCCATGCCTCAGGCAATCTCCCTGTTTCGATAGATGTATTGAATATTGTTGTTAGGGGTACACATAGCGCCTCTGCTCCCTCTCTCAATACCCATGGGGAGATGTTATCTGGCCCCATTGCCTTTGAGGTATCTAGCTCACTCAGAAGCCTCTTCACTTCTTCCTCGGTTGTGTGAACTGTGTCCAGCACATGGTGGTGTGCCCCACCTCTCCGTCTTTCTGGAGCCCCTTCTGTCTCCTCTGTGAACACTTCTTTGAATCTCTTGTTGAGTTCCTCACATACTTCACGGTCATTTCTTGTTGTCTTTCCTCCTTCCTTCCTTAGCCTGATTACCTGGTCCTTGACTGTTGTTTTCCTCCTGATGTGGCTGTACAACAGTTTTGGGTCAGATTTGGCTTTTGCTGCTATGTCATTTTCATATTGTCTTTGGGCCTCCCTTCTTATCTGTGCATATTCGTTTCTGGCTCTACGACTGCTCTCCTTATTCTCCTGGGTCCTTTGCCTTCTATATTTCTTCTATTCCCTAGCACACTTGGTTTTTGCCTCCCTGCACCTTTGGGTAAACCATGGGCTCATCCTGGCTTTTTCATTATTCCTGTTACCCTTGGGTACAAACCTCTCCTCAGCCTCCTTGCATTTTGTTGCTACATATTCCATCATCTCATTAACTGGCTTCCCTGCCAGTTCTCTGTCCCACTGAACCCAGTTCAGGAAGTTCCTCATTCCTGTGTAGTCCCCTTTCTTGTAGCTTGGCTTCATTCGTCCTGGCCTTCCTGCTTCTCCCTCCACTTGTAGCTCTACTGTGTATTCGAAGCTTAAAACCACATGGTCACTGGCCCCAAGGGGTCTTTCATATGTGATGTCCTCGATATCTGCACTATTCAAGGTGAATACTAAGTCCAGCCTTGCTGGTTCATCCTCTCCTCTCTCTCTTGTAGTGTCCCTTACGTGTTGGTACATGCAGTTTTCCAGTACCACCTCCATCATCTTAGCCCTCCATGTATCTTGGCCCCCATGCGGGTCCAAGTTCTCCCAATCGATCTCCTTGTGGTTAAAGTCACCCATGATCAGGAGCTTTGCCCTGCATGCATGAGGTCTTCTGGCCACTCTAGCCAGTGTGTCAACCATCGCTCTATTGCTCTCGTTGCACTCTTTCCTTGGCCTCCTGTGAGACCTCTACCCACTCTACCGGAGGTATCCCAGCGAGTGAGCACGTCTCCTGTACATCCCAGTGCTTAACAAAATAGGGAATAGCATATGAAGGTACAAATAAAAATGGGAACTATGGCTATAGTTTACTTAATAACATAAAAGGGCTAGAATACAACATATCCTGATGGAAATTTACACAATATAACAATTGACCTATGAGACTTATTACCAGGGGGAAGGGTAGATGTTATCAGTAACACGGACTAGTACTCACTCTTAATTCACCGACCAACTGACCCGAGATTCCCAATGCATGGTCCACTACACACGCGGCTGTCCAGAGCTCTCGCTCGACGGACCTGTCACCAGCAACCTCTTTGCCCCGCTGTTCCCTGGGCTTATATCGTAGTCAAAGTACCCCTCCCCAATGGTGTATGTACCACGTGTTACGACCTGACGCCGAGGTCTGACGCTGTTAAGAACAAAAGACCTCAGACGTGGGCGTGACTACCCGACATTTGCTAAGGCAGGTGTGACCATATAATTAGGTCTCCCTAGAGACCTCACAAGCCCATCTAAACTGCATCACATCCCCCTTTCTCCCCCAATTTAAAATATCTGAGAACTAGGACAATTTGTCCTAAGTTATTAGACTATTTTAATCCTAACCCTTTTATTCTATTACAGTACAATAGCAAATAATATGAATTCACACAGATCAGTAGGTTTAATAAATTCTAGCACAAGAAACGAATAACAATGACTCTGGTGCGAAACCTCCTTATCCGTCATGTCTCCTTAAAACTAAATATCGGGCTCCAGTGCCTTCCTGTACTCTACTAGAAATAAACTAGCTCCTGTAGTCACCTTCGCTAATTAACCATTGAGCCAAACCTCGTAAGGTTTTCCTGGCGTAGAAAACAGCTCCAGCGGGTATTATTCCTTCAAGTACTTGCAACTGAACCATTACACGACCACAATGTCGCATTTTCCTTGCACCCTACCGTGACCATTCATGACAAGGCAGGAATCGCAACCAGGACCAATCATTATCCCATTTCTAGGAACTAAAAGAAAACCTCCCATCCCTCACATAAAGGAATCCTCTTCTGACGGCGAGCCGATTGGTGTTTACAGTTCTCCACCTGAAAAGAAAATACATCCTATCTCTACGGTGATCCCTCCCGCAAGGAGCTAGCTCACATAATATGCAACACATATTTGTCCCAACAGCTGACATAACATAGGGCATCCCCTAGCAGTAGAGATACCATACTAATACCACTCTAATCATCATTTCCCAAGCTTCACTGGCTAGTAGTAAATGACACGGTTGGCTTGACTTGGGGCCATGCTATTGACCAAGGGAGAAGCTCTCTACAAATCCTTGGGCAGAAATATGAAGGGGTCGACGGAGGAGGACATAGGGCCATTGCAGTATTCTTGTCATCTCACCTCCAGATCTGTCTACTGCTTCTACTAGAAGAGGGGTTAGTCAGAGCTTCTGGCCGACCCTAGCACTTCCTAAATTGAGCTATGTCTCATTGTGTGGACTTCGTTGGCGTTTAGGAACGCTCATGCGGGTCCCTCTCGTTGAGAGCACAGCATCTGGGAATTTCACGACTCAGCAAGCAGCTTATCTTCACCACGACAATACTCCTCAGGCACCAAGGCCACCCTTCATCCGTCCAGCCTCACCCGTCAACTTCCACCTCTTGCATGGTGGTGGCACGAGAGCTGGCTACCGCTTTTCCTCAAGTCTCCCAGGTCTAATAATAGCCCTTTTGCTGGACCCAAACTGACTTCTTGGCACTTCTGCGTCTCCATCACTCCAGGCCAAATAGATTCCTGGAGTCTCCTTGGCAGGTCCTGGCAACATCTCCACATCTCCTGTGAATAATAGTAGACGGCAGTATTGTTCTACAGGTGACTGGGGCTTATTGTTGGTGGGCAGGTCTCTAGACTATTGAGCCGACCTGAGGGCGAGGCGAGTGGTCAGCTCATTCCCTCAGGGTCCCATTTACTCACAACACTCCCTCCCTCTAGCAATAATTCCCTTACAAATTTCGTCTATACATTCTTGACCTTGTATTCATACCAACATTTTCCTCTACCAGCTGATGTAACCTATCTTCCTCATATACCTCGTCATTTACAGTCCTTTCATCCACCACATTAACATTAGGCATTACTATTTCCTCCTCAGACCAGAATGGCTTTAGTTTATTACAATGAACAATCCTCTCACTCTGGTCCTCAAACAACCCTTTAACCTTCACATTTACTGGTCCCATTTTCTCTAAGATGCGGTAAGGATCTTTCCACCTTGGACCGAGGGACCTACTCTGTTGAGGGGTTACTTCATCTTTATATACCATTACTAGGTTACCTTCCTTAAGTTTAAGAGGCTTCACTTGCCTGTCATAGTAGTGAGCATATTTTTCCTGCGCTCTACCAGATGCCTGGGCGGCAGTTCGCCAAGCAGTTCTCATTTTTGTTAGGACTTCTGAAGGATAGTCCTCACCGTATCTGACAACTGCTTGGTTCACCAAGCCTGCTGCAAAATGACAGTCATGTCCTGTAAATAGGAATAATGGTTGTGTCCCTATTGATTTGTGAATAGCGGTGTTTAAAGCAAATTGAACATATGGTATATATTTATCCCATTGTAATGGTTCTTTCTCTGAGAGAATGGCCAGTGTATTTTTGACTACTTGGTTCGTTCTCTCCACCATACCATTCGCCTGTGGATGATAAGCTGCCGTGAATGCTGTCATTATTTCTAAGGTGTTACAAACCTCTGCAAATACCTTGCTTTTAAACTCTGAACCTTGATCTGTTACTAATTCTCTAGGAGGTCCAAATATTGCTACGAATCTATCAAGGAGCGCCTCTGCAACAGTCTGTGGGTCTTTCTTAGGGATGGGTACAAGTGTTGTATACCGTGACAGATGGTCCACCAGCACAAGAACATACCTATTGCCTGAATAACTATTATGTAAGTCAATAAGATCTGCACCAACCGGGCCAACGGCTCCTTAATCTCGGGAAAAGCTTGCAATTCCACATTAACCTGAGGGTTACCTTTCCTCCTTTGGCAATTACCACAACATTTTACATATTCGGTTACATAATTCAGGAGACCAGGAAAGTAGAACATTTCTTTGGCCCTCTTATAAGTCCTAAAAACACCTGGATGGCCAGCCATCTTGGATGAGTGTGCAAGCTTCAGAGCGGCCTTCCTGAGGACATTGGGTATTACTACCTGCTGTACTGAACGATCGTTCAGCTCCGTAATCCTATGTAGCACACCGTCTTTCATCTCGAATTCATCAATAGGGCGGCTTGGCTTGTGGCACGGGAGCTTCTCTCCCTCCAAATACTCAATTATCTCCTTCCACCTGTTCTCTTCCAGTTGGTACTCTCTTAATTTTTCATTGTTCACATTCTCAATATTAACATCAACATTTATTGCTGCTACATTCTTACTCAATACGTCTGGTACATGGTGTGAGGCTCCTGGTTTATAAAGAATCTGGTACGAGTGTGCTGACAGTTCGTAACCCCATCTAGACATCCTAGGACAGCGAGTTTTCTTTTTAAATATGTGCACCAATACCCTGTGATCTGTTATTATTTTAAAATGGCGCTGAAATACATACGGTTCAAAGTATCTCACACTTTCTACCACTGCCAAGGCTTCTTTATCAGTGATGGCATACCTGACTTCCGGTCCTTTAATCTTTCTGCTAAAATACGCTACTGGGTGTGGGTTATTTTCCTTGTCTCTTTGCATTAGGCAACCTCCTATTGCAACTGCTGAAGCGTCTGTATGTATCTCAAACTCTGGAAAAATCAGGAACCACTAATACCGGCTCACTTGTAAGCTCAGCCTTTAATTTTTCGTGAGCGAACTCATGTTCTTCTTTCCATACAAACTTAGCTTTCTTCGTAGTTAGATCTGTCATTGGTGCTGCTAGCTCTGCAAAACCCTTAATATGTCTTCTAAAGTATCCTGCTGCACCTAGGAACCTCCTGACTTCCCTTGCTGTTCTAGGTCTTGGCATTTCAGATATTGCCTTACACTTATCAGGGTCAGGGCGAATCCCTTCAGGGCTCACCTGAAAGCCTAGAAATTTAAAGCTAGTGACTGCTATTATACATTTCTTTGCATTCAATTTAAATCCTGCTTTATCCAGTAGTTTTAGTGTCTCCACAAGGTTGTCTACATGTTCTGGAAATGACCGGGAGTAGACTACCACATCATCAAGATATGCTAGTGAGTGTCTACCCAACACAGGGCTGAGGATGAAGTTTATAGCTCTTTGGAAGCTAGAGGGCGCGGTTTTTAACCCGTAGGGCATTCGTTTAAATTGGTATAATCTGACCCCATCTGAGAATGCTGTCTTCTCTCTATCTTCTTCTGAACCGGGGATGGCCCAATAAGCTGACTTAGCGTCCAAAGTCGAAAAATACTTAGCTGTTCCAAATGAATCAAGAATTTCCTGGATTAGGGGCAAGGGATAACTATCAGCTATTGTTAATTCATTCACTTTCCTATAAGCCACACAGAACCGATAAGAGTTATCTGGTTTCTTTACCAACACTACAGGTGAGAGCCACGGTGATGAACTCGGTTCAATTACATCGTTCTGGAGCATGGTATTACATTCCTCCCTTATTACTCTCTTAGCCTCTTCTGGGAGTCTCCATTGACGGGTTTGGACAGGTAAACTGTCACCTGTAGGTATAGTATGCTCAATCTGGGGCAGGAAGCCTATATCTCCTTCATCCATTGAAAACAACTTTGGAAAGTTCCTTAAAGCATTCTTTATTATTTCCTTCTCAGAACATTTTAAATGATTTAGATTTACATCATTAAATGTCTTTTCCCTTTTACTTTCGTTCTGGGTGGGAGCAGCAGGTGTCACTACCCTTTCTGGGACTCTGGTATTAAGTGATCCACATTGTTGACCTCGGCCAGGTAGCTTAACGGGGTCAGGTGCTCCACATTGTTGACCTCGGCCAGGTAGCTTAACGGGGTCAGGTGCTCCACATTGTTGACCTCGGCCAGGTAGCTTAACGGAGTAAGGTTCAAAAATTAAGTCTTTGGGGATAATCTCAGCTGATGTTAACCTTCTACCATTCTTGAATCTTAACGCTTTACTTGTCAGATTTATCACTGGTATTAAGATATGTCTTTTCTCAGAAACCTGGGCTAGATGATGAGGCACCAGGAAGGATTCTAGCTTCCCCGCTAATTGTAAGATACTTCCTGGCTCGACCTTCCTTCCCACTGAACCTTTAATAAATTTGAATGTATTAGGTGGACATACCTGGTTATATAATACATGAACTGCATAATCTGCGTCTGCAGAGTTCACATTAGGTAACTGCGCTTCAAAAAGTGATTTAGATGGGGTTTTGAATAATTTATTACTCCTACTCATAGAAGCTACTAGTGAGGGATGTTCTATGAATTTTATTGGAAAGGAAACCTCATCCAGTATCAGCCGACTGGTTCCCCTTCCTTTGTCATACGACAAGAGGAAGTCAAACCTTCTGAGAAAATCCATACCTAAGAGTAAGTCCCCTGGAAACCTTACTCCAGACACTACTAAACAAGCGTGAACTTTATAACTTTCACCCAGTTCAAAGTACAGGTCCGTTTGTCCCTCGACATTAATATCATTACCATTTACAGCAGTAATATCTCTCTTAGCTTTCCTTATTTTACAACCCCTCCAGTTATTACATACATCTCGCTTAATTATTGACACCTGACTTCCCCTATCAATGAAAGCTACCAATTTTTTTCCATTTACTCTTATTTTAATCATAGGTCTTTCATCTTTGGTAACAAGGTTATCAGACCTATCTTTCTTAACCTTGTACCTTCTTCTTTCGTTAGGAACGAAAATTAGGGCAGTTGGCCCTAACATGGTCAATCCCGCCACACTCCCAGCATTGATTAGTTCTCCGAGCATTCTGTTTATTACGCCCACCACCGCCTGTCCTGCGGTGCGGGGGTATATACTTCTTCTCATTATTGGTTGTCGCCACATATGGTGACTCAGGTGTTACTCTCTCTGAGGCAACAATTCTATCTCCCTTTCTGTCTCTACCATATTCGGACTCGAGAGACATGGCATATTGAACTAGTTCTTCGAAGGTTTTAATCGCTAGTACCATAGCAACTCTAGTTCTCATCCAGACTGGCAACCCTTCACAAAATACCTGCTTTTTATAAAGCTCCAGCTGTTCTGCATTATATTTTAAAGTTGCGTTCACATCTTCCACCCTGAACAATACCAGACAACTGAAGTCCCTTAGAGTGTGTCCCTCCTTCAGTTGCAATTGTTCCAGGTATCGATGGATATTTTCAACTGATACTGCCGTCTGGAACCTATATCTTATAGCATCCTTGAAATTACTCCAGTCCTTTACGTTAATAAATTGTGGGAGACTAAATATGGATGCTGTGTTATCTACAATTGCCCTGAATCCCAGTGAAACTTTCATTTTTTCATCAGATATATTAAACAAAATGGCCTCAATATTTTTAATCCAAGCTTCTACTTTGATATTTCTTTCGATGGGATTCCTCGGCAAATCTTCTACATGAAATTTCGGCAAATTTTCTAAATATGGCCTATCAACAATTACTGTCCCACACATAGAGGTTCCAACACTACTATCTGGAGCTGATGCCCCAGATAAAATCTTTTGCTGAAGCATAGGGTTCGTTGGGACGTTGAGTGGCTTGGTTAGGGAAGGATTGACCTGGGAAGGCTGGAGGCTCAGAAGTTGGGTTTGGGTCGGGAGTCCCGGTATATTAGATAAGGACCCATTCGGGGAAATACTGAATGGTTCCCCAGCTGTAGTTACACGTGTGGGTGTTTGGTTAGTATTTACAGGAACAGCATTGGGCAGGTGAACACCTGACACAGCAGGGGAAGCTATGGTTACTGAGGGGTTAGGTATACTAGTAACTGTAGAACCAGGCGCAGAAGTGGGAACCCTAGAGGCAGCTACCCCAGGGACTTGGGGAGCAGGTACAACAATAGGGGATTGAGGGTTACTCATAACTTGAGCAATAACACTATGAAGCACAGAGTTAAGATAAGGATACATACTATAGTCAGCATTAACTGGGTTATTAAAATACTGAGGTATGGGGTTAGTAGCATCCCGGGTTGGTAAAGTTGATACTCCCGGGCTAACAGCAGTGGTAGATGTATTAGATACCACTGGGGCCATAGTATTCGTGGTACTACTGGGGGTCACCGTGGAACCTATATTCGTTCCTGAGCCTTGGACCTGGGGATGGTTTGTCCCTGACATATGTACCCCTGAAGTATTATTTATCACTGAAATCTCATTTTCTTGATTATTTATACCCTCACTAACATTAATCACTGAATCTTGCTGTGGAACCATGTTGCTAGACCCTTCACTTGAGCCTGGTGCGAGATCACTAACATTGACGTTAGCCTCTGCCATTCTGTTCACGAGGAACTTCACCTGTATCCTACTGGATCGTCTGATTGCACTATTTAACGTCTTGCTACGCAAATTATATTTGGTCATCACCCACCTGACAAACATAAGAGTAGGATTGTCCTGGTTTATTCTTAAGGTTACGGTCACAGTGAACGGTAAAACAAATGATAGGCGACACAAAGAAATTAATATTTGGTTTTGATAGCAAAAACCGACCAGTCGTAAAGCACGTGAGCCGCGTTTAATGATAAACGCTAAACCCCTGCCACCATGTGAGACCTCTACCCACTCTACCGGAGGTATCCCAGCGAGTGAGCACGTCTCCTGTATATCCCAGTGCTTAACAAAATAGGGAATAGCATATGAAGGTACAAATAAAAATGGGAACTATGGCTATAGTTTACTTAATAACATAAAAGGGCTAGAATACAACATATCCTGATGGAAATTCACACAATATAACAATTGACCTATGAGACTTATTACCAGGGGGAAGGGTAGATGTTATCAGTAACACGGACTAGTACTCACTCTTAATTCACCGACCAGCTGACCCGAGATTCCCAATGCGTGGTCCACTACACACGCGGCTGTCCAGAGCTCTCGTTCGACGGACCTGTCACCAGCAACCTCTTTGCCCCGCTGTTCCCTGGGCTTATATCGTAGTCAAAGTACCCCTTCCCCAATGGTGTATGTACCACGTGTTACGACCTGACGCCGAGGTCTGACGCTGTTAAGAACAAAAGACCTCAGACGTGGGCGTGACTACCCGACATTTGCTAAGGCAGGTGTGACCATATAATTAGGTCTCCCTAGAGACCTCACAAGCCCATCTGAACTGCATCACACTCCTACTGTTCTGTGGTGGGTTATACATCACTGCTATTACCACCTTGGGACCTCCAGAGTGAAGCGTTCCCGCTATGTAATCACTTTCTTCTCCGCTGTCTCCTCTCTCCAGCTCATCAAAATTCCAGCGATTTTTGATCAGCAATGCCACTCCTCCACCCCCCCTGTTCCCTCTGTCTTTTCTCTGGATTTGGTATCCCGTTGGAAAGATGGCATCTGTTATCATAACTGTAAGCTTGGTTTCTGTGAGAGCTATGATGTCTGGTGATGCCTCTTTGACTCTTTCATGCCACTCCTCCCACTTATTTGTTATTCCATCAGCGTTTGTGTACCATACCTTCAGTTTCCTTTCCAACACTGTGGTTTGAGGGGCCTGTGAGGGTGGGAGACCTGGTAGCATACTGTGGGATTCTATAGCTCGGTGTTGGGTGGAGGCTGTGGGTATGGATTGTAGTGTGTGTTGGGATGGTGTGATAGGTTGTATGGTTCTGAGAATAGTTGTGTGTGTGCTTGCCCTTGCTGTTCTGTTCTGCTCTGACTGACCTCTGCTGGTTCCATCCTTGTCTCTTTTCCTAGCTCCTTTCGCTTTTTTGTCCTCTCCCTCAGCTGCTGTCATTCTGATTGTGTTCTGTCTCTGTCTAGGAACACCCTCTTGTACTCTTCCGAGTATTTCAATCGTGATTTCTCTTGGAGGATCCTGTTCCACACTGTTTCCTTCCTGAGAATCAGCATGATTGGTCGGTTTCTCCTTTTCGAGTACCCCCCTATTCTCTGAAAATTTACAATCTCGTCCATCTCTTCACCTATTTCCGTGATGATTTTCTCAATCTCCTTTCTTTCTTCCTGCTGCCTTTCAGTGTGTGTCCTTTCCTCTCTCTCCTGAAGCCCATGGATAAACACTGATTTTGCCCTTTCCTCCTCCCATTGCCTCACCCTCTGTGACTCTGGATCCTGCCTGTATGTGGTCAGTTTCTCCCTTGATTTTTCCAGTGGCTCTTGATAGCATGGTTGTGCCTCAGCATTCGACCTGTCACCCTCTCCATCTGCAACCAGCTGTTCTTCCCTTTCACTCCTTGGCCCTCCTTGGCAGGCTGATATGACCTTAGCATAATTCATAATTCCTTCCTTCCTGCTCGGCCTTGCAGCTTCATATGCTGTGTCTTCTCTGGTCACTGCCCCTGTAACTCGCTTCAGCCTATTTATCTCAACTTCTAGGACCCTTATCTTGGCTACTGCAGTTTCGACTTGTGCCTCCCAATTCTTTGTCTCCTTCTCCAACCTCTTTTCCAATTTCACAGAGAGCTCTTTCTCCATTTTTTCAGAAAGCTCTCCTAATTTTCTCTCCCACTCTTGTTCCATCCTTTTCCACTGCTCTTCCATCCACTCCTTCCTACCAGAACCACTCTCATCTGATCCTTGGTTCAGATGAGAGTGAAGAGAGAAGGGAAAGGTAGAAGGAGAGAGAGAGGGGAAGAGTGAGAAGGGAAAGGGGGAGAGAGAGTGTGAGAGGGGGAAAGAGAGAGAAGGGAAGGGAAGGAGAGGGGGAGAGTGAGAAGGGAAAAATGGGGAAGAGATGGAGAGAGAGAGAGAGAGAAGGGAAGGTAGAAAGAGAGAGGGGGATAGTGAGAAGGAAAAAGGGGAAGAGAGAGTGAGAGTGAGAGTGAGAGAGAGAGGGGGAGAGAGAGTGAAGGGAAGGGTAGGAGAGGGGGAGAGTGAGAAGGGAAAATGGGGAAGAGAGAGAGCAAGAGAGAGAGAGAGAGAGAGAGAGAGAGAGAGAGAGAGAGAGAGAGGGAGAGAGGGAGAGAGGGAGAGAGGGAGAGAGAGAGGGAGAGAGAGAGAGAAGGCAAAGAGAGGGGGAGAGAGGGGGGAGAGGGGGAGAAGGGGGAAAGAGGGGGGCGATGGAAGAGCGAGAGGGGAGAGAGAGGCTAGGGGGAGAGAGAGGCTAGGGGGAGAGAGAGGGGAGGAGGGGAGAGAGAGGGGAGGAGGGGAGAGAGATGGGAAAAGGGAGAGGGGAGAGATAATGGGAGGGGAGAGATGTTAGAGGGGGAGAGATGTTAGAGGGGGGAGGTGTTAGAGGGAAGAGATGTTAGAGGGGAGAGATGGGAGAGGGAAGAGAGAGAGAGAGAGATAGGTAGAGAATGATAGGTAGAGAGATATAGGTAAAGAGTGAGATAGGCAGAGAGAGATAGGTCTCTACCTAGGATAGGAAG
>NC_091351.1:22306033-22316033 GCF_038502225.1 Cherax quadricarinatus | reverse complement strand
CTCCTCCTGATAATCTTCTCCATGACTTTGCACACAATACATGTCAGAGACACAGGTCTGTAGTTTAGTGCCTCGTTTCTGTTTCCTTTCTTAAATATTGGGACTACATTAGCTGTCTTCCATTTCTCAGGTAGTTGCCCAGTTTCAAGGGATGTGTTGAAGATTGTGGTTAGAGGCACACACAGCATCTCTGCTCCTTCTCTAAGGACCCATGGGGAGATGTTGTCCGGTCCCATCGCCTTTGAGGTGTCAAGGTCACTTAAGAACTTCTTCACCTCCTCCTCAGTTGTTCGTATGTCATCCAACACTTGTTGGTATATTCCCTCTTGATGTTCCCTTCTGTTCTGTCTTCCCACAGCCCTTCCTGTCTCTACTGTAAAAACTTCCTTAAATCTCCTGTTCAGCTCCTCACATACCTCCTGATCATTTCTTGTGAGTTCTCCACCTTCTGTCCTTAATCTGATCACCTGGTCTTTGACTGTTGTCTTCCTCCTGATGTGGCTATACAGCAGTTTCGGGTCTGTCTTGATTCTCGATGCTATGTCATTTTCATACTGTTGCTGGGCCTCCCTCCTTACCTGTGCGTACTCATTCCTGGCTCTGCGACTGATCTCCCTATTTTCGTGTGTTCTCTGCCTTCTGTACTTTTTCCATTCTCTATTGCACTTTGTTTTTGCCTCCTTACACCGTCGGGTGAACCAGGGGCTTGTTCTGGTCTTCCCGTTGTTACTGTTGCCCTTGGGAATGAACCTTTCCACTGCCTCCTTGCATTTTGTTGCTACATATTCCATCATTTCATTTACTGGCTTTCCTGCCAGTTCTCTGTCCCACTGGACCTCCCGCAGGAAGTTCTTCAACCCTATGTAGTCCCCTCTTTTATAGTCAGGCTTTTCCCATTCTACTCCTGTTATTCTCTCCACTTGCAGCTCTACTATGCATTCAAAGCACAGAACCACGTGGTCGCTAGCTCCTAGGGGACTCTCATACTTGATGTCCTCAATGTCTGAGCTGCCCAGGGTGAACACAAGGTCCAATCTTGCTGGTTCATCCTCCCCTCTCACTCTGGTAGTGTCCTTAACATGTTGGTGCATGAGGTTTTCCAGCACCACGTCCAACATCCTGGCTCTCCATGTTTCGGGACCCCCATGTGGCTCCAGGTTTTCCCAGTCAATCTCCCTGTGGTTGAAATCCCCCATAACCAGCAACTTTGTTCTGCTGGAGTGAGCTCTTCTTGCCACCTCAGCAAGTGTGTCCACCATTGCTCTGTTGCTCTCTTCATATTCCTCTCTTGGCCTCCTGCAGTTCTGTGGTGGATTATACATCACTGCAATGACCACTTTGTGTTCCCCAGACTGAAGTGTACCTGCTATGTAGTCTCTTTCACCCGTCTCATCTATTCCTTCCATTTTCTCGAATTTCCATCTGTTTTTTACGAGCAGAGCAACCCCACCTCCCCCCCCCTGCCCCTTCTATCTTTCCTCATGATCTGGTATCCTGGTGGGAAGATTGCATCTGTTATTGTCTCCATGAGTTTTGTTTCTGTAACTGCTATGATGTCTGGGGACTTCTCATTGATTCTTTCTTGCCATTCCTCATGTTTATTCGTTAATCCATCTGCATTTGTGTACCAAACCTTCAACTTCTGTTCTAATACTGTAACTGTGGTGCGGGGGGTGGAAACAGAGGGATCGGTGTGTGATGGTTGGTTTGGATTGTTCAGTTGCCTTGGGGGTGTCGTGGCTGGAGTCCTTCTGCAGGTGTTTCTGGGGGGTGCGCTTGTCCTTCCATTTGATCCTGGGTCATTCTGCTCTCCTTTTTCATTTCCTCCCATTTCTCCTTTCGTTTTTGAACTCTCTCTTTCATTGTCTTCCTTTCGTCCTGTGTTCTGTCTCGGTCGAGGTACACACTCCGGAACTCCTGCTTGCCTCTCAGCCGTGCTTTCTCCTGCAGGATCATGGTTCCGGTTGATTCTGCCTTGAAAATTACTTTGAGAGGCCGATTCCTTTTCTTTGTGAACCACCCAATTCTCCGAAAATTTGCCACCTGGGTCATGTCCCCCTCGCCTATCACCTTCATGATGTCTTCAATCGCTTTTTTCTCCTCCTGCTTTCTTTCATCATAAGTTTCCCCTTTAGCTTCGTCTAGCCCATAGACAAACACGGATCTCTCCCTTTCCACCTCCCACTGTGACTCCCATTGCATCCTCTGATGTGTTTTAGTTCCTTCCCGTGGAGTGTTCCTTCCTTCAGTCCCTTCCCTCGTTATGGCCCCTATGCTTCTTGGTTTATCCTTCCTGCTCACCTGCTCCTGGCCCACACAGGTATCTGGTAAGGTCCTTGCACATGTCCTAGTTCCTTCGATGTCTTCCAACCTCTCTTTCTGTCCTAGTGTGCTCCCTGTCTTTGTTTTGGCCCCATGTGGGTTTGACAGGACCTCTGCATATAGTTTAGTTTCCATGCTTCCTTCAGACCTGTTGTCTGTGTTTAATTTAGCCATTGCCGATGCTACTTCTGTAATATCTTTGTCTCTGTGCTGTTTCAGATGTCTCAGCTCCTCTTCTAATCTCTCTATCTTGATTTCTGCTTCTGTGGCCTGTTGCTTCCACCTTCTGCATTCTGCTGCTAACCTCTCTTCCATCTTCCTTTCCAGCTCATCTAGTCTCCTTCCCCAGTCTTCCTCCCTTTTTTTGAGCTCTATCTCCCATTCCTCCCTCTCAGATTCGTCCTTGGAACCCCTTGTCCTCATCCTGGTTAGGGGGAGGGGAATAGATGGTTAGGAGAGGGGATGGATGGTTGTGGGGGAGGGGGAGGATGGTTATTGGAGGGGTAGAGATAGTTGGGGGAGGGAGTTAGATGGTTTGGGGGAGAGAGGGGATGGATGGTTATGGGGGAGGGGGAGGATGGTTATTGGAGGGAGGTTGTTGGGCGGGGGTTAGACGGTTTGGCGAGGGGTTAGGTGGTTTGGGGGAGGGGTAGGTGGCTAAGGTGAGGTGGTTAGGGAAGGGGTGGTACGTGTTTGTGTCTAGTGTTTGTGTCAAGTGGTGGAGGGTGTGTGTGTGTGTGTGTGTGTGTGTGTGTGTGTGTGTGTGTGTGTGTGTGTGTGTGTGTGTGTGTGTGTGTGTGTGTGTGTGTGGATGTGCGTGCGTGTGTGTGTGTGTGTGTGTGTGTGTGTGTGTGTGTGTGTGTGTGTGTGTGTGTGTGCGTGCGTGTGCGTGTGTGCGTGTGTGTGTGGTGTGTGTGTGTGTGTGTGTGTGGTGTGTGTGTGGTGTGTGTGTGGTGTGTGTGTGTGTGTATGGTGTGTGTGTGGTGTGTGTGTGGTGTGTGTGGTGTGTGTGTGTGTGGTGTGTATGTATGTGTGTGTGTGTGTGTGTATGTGTGTGTGTGTGTGTGTGTGTGTGTGTGTGTGTGTGTGTGTGTGTGTGTGTATGTGTGTGTGTATGTGTGTGTGTGTGTGTATGTGTGTGTGTGTGTATGTGTGTGTGTGTGTGTACTCACCTAGTTGTACTCACCTAGTTGAGGTTGCGGGGGTCGAGTCCGAGCTCCTGGCCCCGCCTCTTCACTGATCGCTACTAGGTCACTCTCACTGAGCCGTGAGCTTTATCATACCTCTGCTTAAAGCTATGTATGGATCCTGCCTCCACTACATCGCTTCCCAAACTATTCCACTTACTGACTACTCTGTGGCTGAAGAAATACTTCCTAACATCCCTGTGATTCATCTGTGTCTTCAGCTTCCAAGTGTGTCCCCTTGTTACTGTGTCCAATCTCTGGAACATCCTGTCTTTGTCCACCTTGTCAATTCCTCTCAGTATTTTGTATGTCGTTATCATGTCCCCCCTATCTCTCCTGTCCTCCAGTGTCGTCAGGTTGATTTCCCTTAACCTCTCCTCGTAGGACATACCTCTTAGCTCAGGGACTAGTCTTGTTGCAAACCTTTGCACTTTCTCTAGTTTCTTCACGTGCTTGGCTAGGTGTGGGTTCCAAACTGGTGCCGCATACTCCAATATGGGCCTAACGTACACGGTGTACAGGGTCCTGAATGATTCCTTATTAAGATGTCGGAATGCTGTTCTGAGGTTTGCTAGGCGCCCATATGCTGCAGCAGTTATTTGGTTGATGTGCGCTTCAGGAGATGTGCCTGGTGTTATACTCACCCCAAGATCTTTTTCCTTGAGTGAGGTTTGTAGTCTCTGGCCCCCTAGACTGTACTCCGTCTGCGGCCTTCTTTGCCCTTCCCCAATCTTCATGACTTTGCACTTGGTGGGATTGAACTCCAGGAGCCAATTGCTGGACCAGGTCTGCAGCCTGTCCAGATCCCTTTGTAGTTCTGCCTGGTCTTCGATCGAGTGAATTCTTGTCATCAACTTCACGTCATCTGCAAACAGGGACACCTCAGAGTCTATTCCTTCCGTCATGTCGTTCACAAATACCAGAAACAGCACTGGTCCTAGGACTGACCCCTGCGGGACCCCGCTGGTCACAGGTGCCCACTCTGACACCTCGCCACGTACCATGACTCGCTGCTGTCTTCCTGACAAGTATTCCCTGATCCATTATAGTGCCTTCCCTGTTATCCCTGCTTGGTCCTCCAGTTTTTGCACCAATCTCTTGTGTGGAACTGTGGCAAACGCCTTCTTGCAGTCCAAGAAAATGCAATCCACCCACCCCTCTCTCTCTTGTCTTACTGCTGTCACCATGTCATAGAACTCCAGTAGGTTTGTGACACAGGATTTCCCGTCCCTTAAACCATGTTGGCTGCTGTTGATGAGATCGTTCCTTTCTAGGTGTTCCACCACTCTTCTCCTGATAATCTTCTCCTTGATTTTGCATACTATACATGTCAGTGACACTGGTCTGTAGTTTAATGCTTCATGTCTGTCTCCTTTTTTAAAGATTGGGACTACATTTGCTGTCTTCCATGCCTCAGGCAATCTCCCTGTTTCGATAGATGTATTGAATATTGTTGTTAGGGGGTACACATAGCGCCTCTGCTCCCTCTCTCAATACCCATGGGGAGATGTTATCTGGCCCCATTGCCTTTGAGGTATCTAGCTCACTCAGAAGCCTCTTCACTTCTTCCTCGGTTGTGTGCACTGTGTCCAGCACTTGGTGGTGTGCCCCACCTCTCCGTCTTTCTGGAGTCCCTTCTGTCTCCTCTGTGAACACTTCTTTGAATCTCTTGTTGAGTTCTTCACATACTTCACGGTCATTTCTTGTTGTCTCGCCTCCTTCCTTCCTTAGCCTGATTACCTGGTCCTTGACTGTTGTTTTCCTCCTGATGTGGCTGTACAACAGTTTTTGGTCAGATTTGGCTTTCGCTGCTATGTCATTTTCATATTGTCTTTGGGCCTCCCTTCTTTTCTGTGCATATTAGTTTCTGGCTCAATGACTGTTCTCCTTATTCTCCTGGGTCCTTTGCCTTCTATATTTCTTCCATTCCCTAGCACACTTGGTTTTTGCCTCCCTGCACCTTTGGGTAAACCATGGGCTCATCCTGGCTTTTTCATTATTCCTGTTACCCTTGGGTACAAACCTCTCCTCAGCCTCCTTGCATTTTGTTGCTACATATTCCATCATCTCATTAACTGGCTTCCCTGCCAGTTCTCTGTCCCACTGAACCCCGTTCAGGTAGTTCCTCATTCCTGTGTAGTCCCCTTTCTTGTAGTTTGGCTTCATTCGTCCTGGCCTTCCTGCTTCTCCCTCCACTTGTAGCTCTACTGTGTATTCGAAGCTTAAAACCACATGGTCACTGGCCCCAAGGGGTCTTTCATATGTGATGTCCTCGATATCTGCACTACTCAAGGTGAATAGTAAGTCCTGCCTTGCTGGTTCATCCTCTCCTCTCTCTCTTGTAGTGTCCCTTACGTGTTGGCACATGAAGTTTTCCAGTACCACCTCCATCATCTTAGCCCTCCATGTATCTTGGCCCCCATGTGGGTCCAAGTTCTCCCAATCGATCTCCTTGTGGTTAAAGTCACCCATGATCAGGAGCTTTGCCCTGCATGCATGAGCTCCTCTGGCCACTCTAGCCAGTGTGTCAACCATCGCTCTATTGCTCTCGTCGTACTCTTGCCTTGGCCTCCTGCTGTTCTGTGGTGGGTTATACATCACTGCTATTACCACCTTGAGACCTCCAGAGTGAAGTGTTCCCGCTATGTAATCACTTTCTTCTCCGCTGTCTCCTCTCTCCAGTTCATCAAAATTCCAGCGATTTTTGATCAGTAATGCCACTCCTCCACCCCCCCTGTTCCCTCTGTCTTTCCTCAGGATTTGGTATCCCGTTGGAAAGATGGCATCTGTTATCATACCTGTAAGCTTGGTTTCTGTGAGAGCTATGATGTCCGGTGATGCTTCTTTGACTCTTTCATGCCACTCCTCCCACTTATTTGTTATTCCATCAGCGTTTGTGTACCATACCTTCAGTTTCCTTTCCAACACTGTGGTTTGGGGGGCCTGTGAGGGTGGGAGACCTGGTGGCATACTGTGGGATTCTATAGCTCGGTGTTGGGTGGAGGCTGTGGGTATGGATTGTAGTGTGTGTTGGGATGGTGTGATACGTTGTATGGTTCTGAGAATAGTTGTGTGTGTGCTTGCCCTTGCTGTTCTGTTCTGCTCTGACTGACCTCTGCTGGTTTCATCCTTGTCTCTTTTCCTAGCTCCTTTCGCTTTTTTGTCCTCTCCCTCAGCTGCTGTCGTTCTGATTTTGTTCTGTCTCTGTGTAGGAGCACCCTCTTGTACTCTTCCGAGTATTTCAATCGTGGTTTCTCTTGGAGGATCCTGTTCCGCACTGTTTCCGTCCTGAGAATCAGCTTGATTGGTCGGTTTCTCCCCTTTGAGTACCCCCCTATTCTCTGAAAATTTACGATCTCGTCCATCTCTTCACCTATTTCCGTGATGATTTTCTCAATCTCCTTTCTTTCTTCCTGCTGCCTTTCAGTGTGTGTCCTTTCCTCTCTCTCCTGAAGCCCATGGATGAACACTGATTTTGCTCTTTCTTCCTCCCATTGCCTCACCCTCTGTGACTCTGGATCCTGCCTGTATGTGGTCAGTTTCTCCCTTGATTTTTCCAGTGGCTCTTGATAGCCTGGTTGTGCCTCAGCATTTGACCTATCACCCTCTCCATCTGCAACCAGATGTTCTTCCCTTTCACTCCTTGGTCCTCCTTGGCAGGCTGATATGACCTTAGCATAATTCATAATTCCTTCCTTCCTTTTGGGCCTCGCAGCTTCATGACTGTGTGTGTGTGTGTGTGTGTGTTTGTGTGTGTGTGTGTGTGTGTGTGTGTGTGTGTGTGTGTGTGTGTGTGTGTGTGTGTGTGTGTGTGTGTGTGTGTGTTTGTGTGTGTGTGTGTGTTTGTGTGTGTGTGTGTGTGTGTGTGTGTGTGTGTGTGTGTGTGTGTTTGTGTGTGTGTGTGTGTTTGTGTGTGTGTGTGTGTGTGTTTGTGTGTGTGTGTGTGTGGGTGTGTGTTTGTGTGTGTGTGTGTGTGTGTGTGTCTTTGTGTGTTTGTGTGTGTGGGGTGTGTTTGTGTGTGTATGTGGTGTGTTTGTGTGTGTGTGTGATGTGTTTTGTGTGTGTGGTGTGTTTCTGAGTGTGTGTTTGTGTGTGTATATGTTTTTGTGTGTATGTGGTGTGTTTGTGTGTGTGTGTGTTTGCGTGTGTGTGTGTGTGTTTGTGTGCTTGTGTGTTTGTGTGTTTGTATATTTGTGTGTGTGTGTGTGTGTGTATTTGTGTGTGTGTGTGTGTGTGTGTGTGTGTGTGTGTGTGTGTGTGTGTGTGTGTGTGTGTGTGTGTGTTTGTGTGTGTGTGTGTTCGTGTGTTTGTGTGTTTGAGTGTTTGTGTGTTTGTGTACTCACCTATTTGTACTCACCTATTTGTGGTTGCAGGGGTCGAGTCACAGCTCCTGGCCCCGCCTCTTCGCTGATTGCTACTAGGTCCTCTCTCTCCCTGCCCCATGAGCTCTATCATACCTCGCCTTAAAACTATGTATGGTTCCCGCCTCCACTACGTCACTTTCTAGGCTATTCCACGGCCTGACTACTCAATGACTGAAGAAATACTTCCTATCATCCCTTTGATTCATCTGAGTCTTCAACTATCAATTGTGACCTCTTGTGTCTGTGTCCCTTCTCTGGAACATCCCGTCTTTGTCCACATTGTCTATTCCGCGCAGCATTTTATATGTCATTTTCATGTCTCCCCTGACCCTCCTGTCCTCCAGTGTCGTCAGGCCGATTTCCCTCAACCGTTCTTCGTAGGACAATCCCCGTAGCTCTGGGACTAGTCTTGTTGCAAACCTTTGCACTTTCTCTAATTTCTTGACGTGCTTGACTAGGTGTGGATTCCAAACTGGTGCTGCATACTCCAGTATGGGCCTGACGTAAATGGTGTACAGAGTCTTGAACGAATCCTTACTGAGGTATCGGAACGCTATCCGTAGGTTTGCCAGGCGCCCGTATGCTGCAGCAGTTATCTGATTGATGTGCGCCTCAGGAGATATGCTCGGTGTTATACTCACCCCCAGGTCTTTTTCCTTGAGTGAGGTTTGCAGTCTTTGGCCATCTAAACTATATTGTGTCTGCGGTCTTCTTTGCCCTTCCCCAATCTTCATGACTTTGCATTTGGCAGGGTTAAATTCAAGGAGCCAGTTGCTGGACCAGGCTTGTAGCCTGTCCAGGTCTCTTTGTAGTCCGGCCTGATCCTCATCCGATTTGATTCTTCTCATTAACTTCGCATCATCTGCAAACAAGGACACTTCTGAGTCTATCCCTTCAGTTATGTCGTTCACATATACCAAGAACAGCACAGGTCCTAGGACTGACCCCTGTGGAACCCCGCTTGTCACAGGCGCCCTCTCTGACACCTCGTCGCGTACCATGAATCGTTGTTGCCTCCCTGACAGGTATTCTCTGATCCATTGCAGTGCCTTTCCTGTTATGTGTGCCTGATCCTCTAGCTTTTGCAGTAACCTCTTGTGAGGATCTGTGTCGAAGGCCTTCTTGCAGTCCAAAAATATGCAGTCGATCCACCCCTCTCTCTCTTGTCTTACTTCTGTCACCTTGTCATTAAACTCTAGTAGGTTTGTGACACAGGATTTTCCTTCCCTGAAACCGTGCTGGTTGTCAATTATACACTTGTTTCTTTCCAGGTGCCCCACCACTCTCCTCCTGATGATCTTCTCCATGACCTTGCATACTATACATTTGCCATTTTCCATACCTCAGGGAGTTGCCCAGTTTCAAGTGATGTGTTGAAGATCTTTGTTAATGGCTCACACAATATCTCTGCTCCCTCTTTAAGGACCCATGGAGAGATGTTGTCTGGTCCCACCGCCTTTGAGGTGTCAAGTTCGCATAGCAGCTTCTTCATCTCCTCCTTGGTTATATGTACCTCATCCAGTACTTGCGGGTGTGCCCCCCTCTTCTGATTTCCTGGAGTCCTACTGGGTTCCACTGTAAATACCTCTTTAAATCTTGTGTTGAGCTCCTGACATACCTCTTGGTCGTTTCTTGTGAATTCCCCATCACCCTTCCTCAGTCTGATTACCTGGTCCTTGACTGTTGTTTTCCTCCTGATGTGGCTGTACAACAGCTTTGGGTCAGTCTTTACATTTGATGCTAAGTCATTTTCATATTGTCTCTGAGCCTCCCTTCTTATCTGTGCATATTCGTTTCTGGCTCTTCGGCTGATTTCTTTATGTTCCTGAGTTCTCTGTCTTTTGTACCTTTTCCATTCTCTAGTACACTTAGTTTTTGCCTCCCTACACCTTTGGGTGAACCAAGGACTCGTTCTGTTCTTCCCATTATTTCTGTTTCCCTTGGGAACAAACCTCTCCTCTGCCTCCTTGCATTTTGTTGCTACATAGTCCATCATTTCCTGTACTGGTTTTCCTGTCAGTTCCCTCTCCCACTGAATGTCTTGAAGGAAGTTCCTCATGCCTGAGTAATTCCCCCTTTTGTAGTTTGGTTTTTCCCAGCCTATTCCTGCTACTCTCTCCACTTGGA
>NC_091351.1:22298533-22301033 GCF_038502225.1 Cherax quadricarinatus | reverse complement strand
GTCCAGCACTTGGTGGTGTGCCCCACCTCTCCGTCTTTCTGGAGTCCCTTCTGTCTCCTCTGTGAACACTTCTTTGAATCTCTTGTTGTGTTCTTCACATACTTCACGGTCATTTCTTGTTGTCTCTCCTCCTTCCTTCCTTAGCCTGATTACCTGGTCCTTGACTGTTGTTTTCCTCCTGATGTGGCTGTACAACAGTTTCGGGTCAGATTTAGCTTTCGCTGCTATGTCATTTTCATATTGTCTTTGGGCCTCCCTTCTTATCTGTGCATATTCGTTTCTGGCTCTACGACTGTTCTCCTTATTCTCCTGGGTCCTTTGCCTTCTATATTTCTTCCATTCCCTAGCACACTTGGTTTTTGCCTCCCTGCACCTTTGGGTAAACCATGGGCTCATCCTGTTTTTTTCATTAATCCTGTTACCCTTGGGTACAAACCTCTCCTCAGCCTCCTTGCATTTTGTTGCTACATATTCCATCATCTCATTAACTGGCTTCCCTGCCAGTTCTCTGTCCCACTGAACCCCGTTCAGGTAGTTCCTCATTCCTGTGTAGTCCCCTTTCTTGTAGTTTGGCTTCATTCGTCCTGGCCTTCCTGCTTCTCCCTCCACTTGTAGCTCTACTGTGTATTCGAAGCTTAAAACCACATGGTCACTGGCCCCAAGGGGTCTTTCATATGTGATGTCCTCTATATCTGCACTACTCAAGGTGAATACTAAGTCCAGCCTTGCTGGTTCATCCTCTCCTCTCTCTCTTGTAGTGTCCCTTACGTGTTGGCACATGAAGTTTTCCAGTACCACCTCCATCATCTTAGCCCTCCATATACCTTGGCCCCCATGTGGGTCCAAGTTTTCCCAATCGATCTCCTTGTGGTTAAAGTCACCCATGATCAGGAGCTTTGCCCTGCATGCATGAGCTCTTCTGGCCACTCTAGCCAGTGTGTCAACCATCGCTCTATTGCTCTCGTCGTACTCTTGCCTTGGCCTCCTGCTGTTCTGTGGTGGGTTATACATCACTGCTATTACCACCTTGGGACCTCCAGAGTGAAGTGTTCCCACTATGTAATCACTTTCTTCTCCGCTGTCTCCTATCTCCAGCTCATCAAAATTCCAGCGATTTTTGATCAGCAACGCCACTCCTCCACCCCCCCTGTTCCCTCTGTCTTTCCTCAGGATTTGGTATCCCGTTGGAAAGATGGCATCTGTTATCATACCTGTAAGCTTGGTTTCTGTGAGAGCTATGATGTCCGGTGATGCTTCTTTGACTCTTTCATGCCACTCCTCCCACTTATTTGTTATTCCATCAGCGTTTGTGTACCATACCTTCAGTTTCCTTTCCAACACTGTGGTTTGGGGGGCCTGTGAGGGTTGGAGACCTGGTGGCATACTGTGGGATTCTATAGCTCGGTGTTGGGTGGAGGCTGTGGGTATGGATTGTAGTGTGTGTTGGGATGGTGTGATAGGTTGTATGGTTCTGAGAGTAGTTGTGTGTGTGCTTGCCCTTGCTGTTCTGTTCTGCTCTGACTGACCTCTGCTGGTTCCCTCCTTGTCTCTTTTCCTAGCTCCTTTCGCTTTTTTGTCCTCTCCCTCAGCTGCTGTCGTTCTGATTTTGTTCTGTCTCTGTCTAGGAACACCCTCTTGTACTCTTCCGAGTATTTCAATCGTGGTTTCTCTTGGAGGATCCTGTTCCGCACTGTTTCCGTCCTGAGAATCAGCTTGATTGGTCGGTTTCTCCCCTTCGAGTGTGTTTGTGTGTGTGTGTGTGTGTGTTTGTGTGTTTGTGTTTGTGTGTGTGTTTGTGTGTTTGTGTGTGTGTGTGTTTGTGTGTGTGTTTGTGTGTTTGTGTGTGTGTGTGTTTGTGTGTTTGTGTGTGTTAGTTACCATTTTGTCCTAGGCACATGTCGATTAGACACTAGGTCTGTTGTACTCACCTATTTGTATTCACCTATTTGTGGTTGCAGGGGTCGATTCACAGCTCCTGGCCCCGCCTCTTCGCTGATTGCTACTAGGCCCTCTCTCTCCCTGTCCCATGAGCTTTATCATACTTCGCCTTAAAACTATATATGGTTCCCGCCTCCACTACGTCAATTTCTAGGCTATTCCACGGCCTGACTACTCTATGACTGAAGAAATAATTCCTAACATCCCTTTGATTCATCTGAGTCTTCAACTTCCAATTGTGACCTCTTGTGTCTGTGTCCCTTCTCTGGAACATCCCGTCTTTGTCCACCTTGTCTATTCCGTTCAGTATTTTATATGTCGTTATCATGTCTCCCCTGACCCTCCTGTCCTCCAGTGTCGTCAGGCCGATTTCCCTCACCTGAGTCTTCGTAGGACAATCCCCGTAGCTCTGGGACTAGTCTTGTTGCAAACCTTTGCACTTTCTCTAATTTCTTGACGTGCTTGACTAGGTGTGGATTCCGAACTGGTGCTGCATACTCCATACGTGAATGATATACAGAGTCTTAAACGAATCCTTACTGAGGTATCGGAACGTTATCCG
>NC_091351.1:22286033-22293533 GCF_038502225.1 Cherax quadricarinatus | reverse complement strand
ACTTTGCATTTGGCAGGGTTAAATTCAATGAGCCAGTTGCTGGACCAGGCTTGTAGCCTGTCCAGGTCTCTTTGTAGTCCTGCCTGATCCTCATCCGATTTGATTCTTCTCATTAACTTCGCATCATCTGCAAACAAGGACACTTCTGAGTCTATCCCTTCCGTTATGTCGTTCACATATACCAAGAACAGCACAGGTCCTAGGACTGTCCCCTGTGGAACCCCGCTTGTCACAGGCGCCCACTCTGACACCTCGTCGCGTACCATGACTCGTTGTTGCCTCCCTGTCAGGTATTCTCTGATCCATTGCAGTGCCTTTCCTGTTATGTGTGCCTGACCCTCTAGCTTTTGCAGTAACCTCTTGTGAGGAACTGTGTCGAAGGCCTTCTTGCAGTCCAAAAATATGCAGTCGATCCACCCCTCTCTCTCTTGTCTTACTTCTGTCACCTTGTCATAAAACTCTAGTAGGTTTGTGACACAGGATTTTCCTTCCCTGAAACTGTGCTGGTTGTCAATTATACACTTGCTTCTTTCCAGGTGCCCCACCACTCTCCTCCTGATGATCTTCTCCATGACCTTGCATACTATACACGTTAGTGATACAGGTCTGTAGTTTAGTGCCTCATATCTGTCTCCCTTTTTAAAAATTGGGAGTACATTTGCCATTTTCCATACCTCAGGGAGTTGCCTAGTTTCAAGTGATGTGTTGAAGATCTTTGTTAATGGCTCACACAATATCTCTGCTCCCTCTTTAAGGACCCATTGAGAGATGTTGTCTGGTCCCACCGCCTTTGAGGTGTCAAGTTCGCATAGCAGCTTCTTCACCTCCTCCTTGGTTATATGTACCTCATCCAGCACTTGCTGGTGTGCCCCCCAGTTCTGATTTCCTGGAGTCCTACTGGTTTCCACTGTAAATACTTCTTTAAATCTTGTGTTGAGCTTCTGACATACCTCTTGGTCGTTTCTTGTGAATTCCCCATCACCCTTCCTCAGTCTGATTACCTGGTCCTTGACTGTTGTTTTCCTCCTGATGTGGCTGTACAACAGCTTCGGGTCAGTCTTTACTTTTGATGCTATGTCATTTTCATATTGTCTCTGAGCCTCCCTTCTTATCTGTGCATATTCGTTTCTGGCTCTTCGGCTGATTTCTTTATTTTCCTGAGTTCTCTGTCTTCTGTACCTTTTCCATTCTCTAGTACACCTAGTTTTTGCCTCCCTACACCTCTGGGTGAACCAAGGACTCGTTCTGTTCTTCCCATTATTTCTGTTTCCCTTGGGAACAAACCTCTCCTCTGCCTCCTTGAATTTTGTTGCTACATAGTCCATCATTTCTTGAACTGGTTTTCCTGTCAGTTCCCTCTCCCACTGAATGTCTTGAAGGAAGTTCCTCATGCCTGAGTAGTTCCCCCTTTTGTAGTTTGGTTTTTCCCAGCCTGTTCCTGCTACTCTCTCCACTTGGAGCTCAACTATGTAGTCGAAGCACAGAACCACATGATCACTAGCTCCCAGGGGCCTTTCATACATGATACCCTAGATGTCCGAACAACTCATGGTGAATACAAGGTCCAGCCTTCCTGGTTCATCCTCTCCTCTCTCTCTGGTAGTGTCTCTAGCATGTTGATGCATGAGGTTTTCCAGTACCACATCCATCATCTTGGCTCTCCATATTTCGGGACCCCAATTGGGCTCCAGGTATTCCCAGTCAATCTCCTTGTGATTGAAATCGCCCATAACTAGTAACTTTGCTCCCCCCATGTGTGCTCTCCTGGCCACCTCGGCTAGTGTGTCGATCATTGCTCTGTTGCTCTCATCGTATTCTTCTCTTGGCCTCCTGCAGTTCTGTGGTGGGTTGTACATTACTGCAATTATAACCTTATGTCCCTCAGACTGAATTGTTCCTACTAAGTAGTCCCTTTCGCCCGTGCCATCCATTCCTTCCATTTTCTCAAAATCTCACTGGTTTTTAATGAGCAGTGCAACTCCTCCTCCCCCCCTCCTCCCTCTGCCTTTCCTGAGGATTTGGTATCCGGATGGAAAGATTGAATCTGTTATTATTCTGGTGAGTTTTGTTTCTGTGAGTGCTATTATGTCTGGGGATGTCTCTGATTCTTTCGTGCCACTCCTCATACTTGTTTGTTATTCCATCTGCATTTGTATACCACACCTTCAACTTCTTTTCTAAGACTGTGGTCTGGGAGGTTTATTGGGGTTGGGGAAGTGGGAGAGCTGGTAAGGAACTATGGGTTGTTGCCGTGGGGGTGGAGTTTGTAATGTAGTGGGTGGGGGATTGGATGTGGCATGGGTGTTTTGATTTAGAGCGTTTGGTTGCACTAGGGTTGACATGGTTGGGAGGCTTCTATAGGAAGTTGTGAGGGAGGCTGTATTTGATCTTCCTGAGTCTGGGATCTCCTGTCTGTCTTCTCCATCCCTTCTCTTTCCTCCTTTCGCCTTTGTACCATCTCTCTCAGTTTCTGCCTTCTTGTGTTCTGTCGCGGTCGAGATACACCTTCCTTTATGCCGGCATGTCCCTTAATCGTGCTTTCTCCTGCAGGATCCTGGTCCGAGTCGCTTCTGCCTTGAAGGTCACTTTCACTGGCCGGGTTCTTTTTTTTACAAACCCCCCTATTCACCGAAAATTTTCCAGCTGGGTCATGTCGTATTCTCCTATTGCTTTCATGATGCTTTCAATTGCTTTTTTTTCCCCTTGTTTTCTTGCTTCATATGTTTCCCCTTTAACTTCCTGGAGCCCATACACAAAGACTGACCTCACCCTTTCATTCTCCCACTGTGTATCCCTGTGTATCCCCTCATTTAATTTGGTTTCCTGCACTGCAGCTTTCCTTTCTTCAGTTTCACTGGCTAATGTACTTGGGCTCAGTGGCCTGTCATTTTCCCTTCTCGGCTTTAATTGGGCTCTGTTGTTGTCAGTTAGGGCCTCCACATAAAGTTTAGCTCTTTCATTTACTACAGTCTCCTCTGATAGAGCATCTCCATGCAGTTGTGCCCCTTCTTTCCCTACAGTCCCCTTATTTGTGGCTGAGGTAGCAGTCTCTGTTGTCAATCCCAAAATGTTCTTTAGTTCTTTAGGCTGTTTCAGATTTTTTAGTTCCTCTTCTAAACTAGCCTCTGCTGCTTTGATGTGCACCTCCCACTTCCTGCTTTCCATATCTATACTCTCTTCCATTCTCATGCTAAGTTCTTCTAGTTTCTTTTCCCATTCATGATCTCTTTTTATGAGCTCTGCTGCCCAATCTTCCTTTGCAGCTTCCTCCTCCTTTCCCTTGGTTTTTCTTGTTGCTCTCTGACAACCCATTTTTGTTTTATCCTGATTGCCTCAGAGTGGGAAACCTATTAGTTCAGTATGTTAGGTTAGTAGTGTGTATGTCAGAGTGTGGGGGGGGGGAGGTAGTGGAGGAACTGTGGCTATGTGGGAGATGAGTGGGGAGGGGTGGGGAGGGGGAGTGAACGGGGGAGGGGAGGGTGAACGAGGGAGGGGAGGGATCAGGGGAAGAAGTGAGATGTCGGTGGTGAGGGGGGGGGAGTGTGTGTGTGTGTGTGAGTGTGTGTGGAATTTTGTGTGGAATTATGTGTGGGTTTATTATGTACTGAAAGGTAGGTGGCTTGTGCATTGTAATGTAGTCTCAGTGGTCCTTCGCTGCCCACAACTTCTTGTGACCTGACCCCCAACCTCCTGGGGCTTGACCGGCATGTACTTACAGTACTAACCTAGTTACTCGCCTAGTTGAGGTTGCAGGGGTCGAGTCCAAGCTCCTGTCCCCGCCTCTTCACTGGTCGCTACTAGGTCACTCTCCCTGAACCATGAGCTTTATCGTACCTCTGCTTAAAGCTATGTATGGATCCTGCCTCCACTACATCGCTTCCCAAACTATTCCACTTCCTGACTACTCTGTGGCTGAAGAAATACTTCCTAACATCCCTTTGATTCATCTGTGTCTTCAGCTTCCAACTGTGTCCCCGTGTAGCTGTGTCCAGTCTCTGGAACATCCTGTCTTTGTCCACCTTGACAATTCCTCTCAGTATTTTGTAAGTCGTTATCATGTCCCCCCTATCTCTCATGTCCCCCAGTGTCGTCAGGTTGATTTCCCTTAACCTCTCCTCATAGGACATACCTCTTAACTCTGGGACTAGTCTTGTTGCAAACCTTTGCACTTTCTCTAGTTTCTTTACATGCTTGGCTAGGTGTGGGTTCCAAACTGGTGCCGCATACTCTAATATGGCCCTAACGTACACGGTGTACAGGGTCCTGAACGATTCCTTATTAAGATGTCGGAATGCTGTTCTGAGGTTTGCCAGGCGCCCATATGCTGCAGCAGTTATTTGGTTGGTGTGCGCTTCAGGAGATGTGCCTGGTGTTATACTCACCCCAAGATCTTTTTCCTTGAGTTATGTTTGTAGTCTCTGGCCCCCTATACTGTACTCCGTTTGCGGTCTTCTTTGCCCTTCCCCAATCCTCATGACTTTGCACTTGGTGGGATTGAACTCCAGGAGCCAGTTGCTGGACCAGGTCTGCAGCCTCTCCAGATCCCTTTGTAGTTCTGCCTGGTCTTCGATCGAATGAACTCTTCTCATCAACTTCACATCATCTGCAAACAGGGACACCTCGGAGTTTATTCCTTCTGTCATGTCGTTCACAAATACCAGAAACAGCACTGGTCCTAGGACTGACCCCTGTGGGACCCCGCTGGTCACAGGTGCCCACTCTGACACCTCGCCACGTACCATTACTCGCTGCTGTCTTCCTGATAAGTATTCCCTGATCCATTGCAGTGCCTTCCCTGTTATCCCTGCTTGGTCCTCCAGTTTTTGCACTAATCTCTTGTGTGGTACTGTGTCAAAAGCCTTCTTGCAATCCAAGAAAATGCAATCCACCCACCCCTCTCTCTCTTGTCTTACTGCTGTCACCATGTCATAGAACTCCAGTAGGTTTGTGACACAGGATTTCCCATCTCTGAAACCATGTTGGCTGCTGGTGATGAGATCATTCCTTTCTAGATGTTCCACCATTCTTCTCCTGACAATCTTTTCCATGATTTTGCATGCTATACGTGTCAGTGACACTGGTCTGTAGTTTAATGCTTCATGTCTGTCTCCTTTTTTAAAGATTGGGACCACATTTGCTGTCTTCCATGCCTCAGGCAATCTCCCTGTTTCGATAGATGTATTGAATATTGTTGTTAGGGGTACACATAGCGCCTCTGCTCCCTCTCTCAGGACCCATGGAGAGATGTTATCTGGCCCCATTGCCTTTGAGGTATCTTGCTCACTCAGAAGCCTCTTCACTTCTTCCTCGGTTGTGTGTACTGTGTCCAGCACATGGTGGTGTACCCCGCCTCCCCGTCTTTCTGGAGCCCCTTCTGTCTCCTCTGTGAACACTTCTTTGAATCTCTTGTTGAGTTCCTCACATACTTCACGCTCATTTCTTGTTGACTCTCCTCCTTCCTTCCTTAGCCTGATTACCTGGTCCTTAACGGTTGTTTTCTTCCTGATGTGGCTGTATAACAGCTTCGGGTCAGATTAGGATTTTGCTGCTATGTCGTTTTCATATTGACGTTGGGCCTCCCTTCTTATCTGTGCATATTCGTTTCTGGCTCTACGACTGCTCTCCTTATTCTCCTGGGTCCTTTGCCTTCTATATTTCTTCCATTCCCTAGCACACTTGGTTTTTGCCTCCTTGCATCTTTGGGTGAACCATGGGCTCATCCTGGCTTTTTCATTATTCCTGTTACCCTTGGGTACAAACCTCTCCACAGCCTCCTTGCACATTGTTGCTACATATTCCATCATCTCTTTAACTGGCTTCCCTGCCAGTTCTCTGTCCCACTGAACCTCATTCAGGAAGTTCCTCATTCCTGTGTAGTCCCCTTTCCTGTAGTTTGGTTTCATTTGTCCTTGCCTTCCTGCTTCCCCCTCCACTTGTAGCTCTACTGTGTATTCGAAGCTCAAAACCACATGATCGCTGGCCCCAAGGGGTCTTTCATATGTGATGTCCTCAATATCTGCACTACTCAAGGTGAATACTAAGTCCAGTCTTGCTGGTTCATCCTCTCCTCTCTCTCTTGTAGTGTCCCTTACGTGTTGGTACATGAGGTTTTCCAGTACCACCTCCCTCATCTTAGCCCTCCATGTATCTTGGCCCCCATGTGGCTACAAGTTCTCCCATTCGATCTCCTTGTGGTTAAAGTCTCCCTTGATCAGGAGCTTTGCCCTGCATGCATTAGCTCTTCTGGCCACTGCAGCCAGTGTGTCAACCATCGCTCTATTGCTCTCGTCATACTCTTGCCTTGGCCTCCTGCTGTTCTGTGGTGGGTTATACATCACTGCAATTATCACCTTGGGACCACCAGAGTTAAGCGTTCCCTCTATGTAATCACTTTCTTCTCCGCTGTCTCCTCTCTCCAGCTCATCAAAATTCCATCAGTGTTTGATCAGCAATGCCACTCCTCCACCCCCCCTGTTCCTTCTGTCTTTTCTCAGGATCTGGTATCCCGCTGGAAAGATGGCATCTGTTATCATACCTGTAAGCTTGGTTTCTGTGATCACTATGATGTCTGGTGATGCCTCTTTGACTCTTTCGTGCCACTCCTCCCACTTGTTTGTTATTTCATCAGCGTTTGTGTATCATACCTTCAGTTTCCTTTCCAACACTGTGGTTTGGGGGGCCTGTGGGGGTGGGAGTCCTGGTAGCTTACTGTGGGATTCTATGGTTGGGGGTTGGGTGGAAGCTGTGGGTATGGATTGTATTGTGTGTTGGGAAGGTGTGATAGGTTGTGGGGTTCTGAGGATAGTTGTGTGTGTGCTTGCCCTTGCTGCTCTGTTCTGCTCTGACTAACCTCTGCTGGTTCCATCCTTGTCTCCTTTCCTAGCTCCTTTCGCTTTTTTGTCCTCTCCCTCAGCTGCTTTCTCTCTGTTTGTGTTCTGTCTCTGTCTAGGAACACCTTCTTGTACTCTTCCGAACTTTTCAACCGTGGTTTCTCTTGGAGGATCCTGTTCCGCACTGTTTCTGTCCTGAGAGTCAGCTTGATCGGTCGGTTTCTCCCCTTCAAGTACTCCCCTATTCTCTGAAAATTTACAATCTCATCCACGTCTTCTCCCCCTATTTCCGTGATGATTTTCTCAATCTCCTTTCTTTCTTCCTGCCGTCTTTCAGTGTGTCCTTTCCTCTCTCTCCCGAAGCCCATGGATAATCACTGATTTTGCCCTTTCCTCCTCCCATTGCCTCTTCCTCTGTGACTCTGGTTCCTGTCTGTATGTGGTCATTTTCTCCCTTGATTTTTCCAGTGGCTCTTGGTAGCATGGTTGTGCCTCAGCATTCGACCTATCTCCCTCTCCATCTGCACCCATCTGCTCTTCCCTTCCACTCCCTGGCCCTTCTTTGCAGGCTGATATGACCTTAGCATAATTCATATCTCCTTCCTTCCTGTTCAGCCTCTCATCATCATATGGTGTGTCTTCTCTGGTCACTACCCCTGAGACTTGCTTC
>NC_091351.1:22248533-22283533 GCF_038502225.1 Cherax quadricarinatus | reverse complement strand
AAATCCCTATTTTGGAGATCCTTCATCCGTGATGATTATAACCACATGTGCTCGTACATCCCTCGTTCATCACTCGATTTCACTTTTCACTTATGATAGTATACACTTCACATTATATACACTTCACTTTATATGTATAATGGCACACAACTTGTCGTGACGTCACTGCTTCAGGCCTACCGCTGCCTAGTAGACCAAAACGTTTGGATAATTTTGGATAATGGATAATTTCAGGCTTTCTCACGACTTTTTCTAACTAATAACTTTAGTTATCACTCGTATTATTGCTCACTGATGATGTCACTACTACTGATTACTGTTAGCAGTCACTGCAGCCTTAAAAACACTAGGATTCTCGGAGCCTTGTGTGCCCACATCTGCACCCACGGACCCACACGTGTGTATGTGTGTGTGAGTGTGTGTTTGTGTGTGTGTGTGTGGGTATGTGTGTGTGTACTCACCTAGTTGTACTCACCTAGTTGAGGTTGCGGGGGTCGAGTCCGAGCTCCTGGCCCCGCCTCTTCACTGATCGCTACTAGGTCACTTTCCCTGAGCCGTGAGCTTTATCATACCTCTGCTTAAAGCTATGTATGGATCCTGCCTCCACTACATCGCTTCCCAAACTATTCCACTTACTGACTACTCTGTGGCTGAAGAAATACTTCCCAACATCCCTGTGATTCATCTGTGTCTTCAGCTTCCAACTGTGTCCCCTTGTTACTGTGTCCAATCTCTGGAACATCCTGTCTTTGTCCACCTTGTCAATTCCTCTCAGTATTTTGTATGTCGTTATCATGTCCCCCATATCTCTCCTGTCCTCCAGTGTCGTCAGGTTGATTTCCCTTAACCTCTCCTCGTAGGACATACCTCTTAGCTCTGGGACTAGTCTTGTTGCAAACCTTTGCACTTTCTCTAGTTTCTTCACGTGCTTGGCTAGGTGTGGGTTCCAAACTGGTGCCGCATACTCCAATATGGGCCTAACATACACGGTGTACAGGGTCCTGAATGATTCCTTATTAAGATGTCGGAATGCTGTTCTGAGGTTTGCTAGGCGCCCATATGCTGCAGCAGTTATTTGGTTGATGTGCGCTTCAGGAGATGTGCCTGGTGTTATACTCACCCCAAGATCTTTTTCCTTGAGTGAGGTTTGTAGTCTCTGACCCCCTAGACTGTACTCCGTCTGCGGCCTTCTTTGCCCTTCCCCAATCTTCATGACTTTGCACTTGGTGGGATTGAACTCCAGGAGCCAATTGCTGGACCAGGTCTGCAGCCTGTCCAGATCCCTTTGTAGTTCTGCCTGGTCTTCGATCGAGTGTATTCTTCTCATCAACTTCACGTCATCTGCAAACAGGGACACCTCAGAGTCTATTCCTTCCGTCATGTCGTTCACAAATACCAGAAACAGCACTGGTCCTAGGACTGACCCCTGCGGGACCCCGCTGGTCACAGGTGCCCACTCTGACACCTCGCCACGTACCATGACTCGCTGCTGTCTTCCTGACAAGTATTCCCTGATCCATTGTAGTGCCTTCCCTGTTATCCCTGCTTGGTCCTCCACTTTTTGCACCAATCGCTTGTGTGGAACTGTGTCAAACGCCTTCTTGCAGTCCAAGAAAATGCAATCCACCCACCCCTCTCTCTCTTGTCTTACTGCTGTTCCACAAGGCACAGTACTAGCTCCCATCTTGTTCCTCATCCTCATATCCGACATAGACAAGGATGTCAGCCACAGCACCGTGTCTTCCTTTGCAGATGACACCCGAATCTGCATGACAGTGTCTTCCATTGCAGACACTGCAAGGCTCCAGGCGGACATCAACCAAGTCTCTCAGTGGGCTGCAGAAAACAATATGAAGTTCAACGATGAGAAATTTCAATTACTCAGATATGGTAAACATGAGGAAATTAAATCTTCATCAGAGTACAAAACAAATTCTGGCCACAAAATAGAGCGAAACACCAACGTCAAAGACCTGGGAGTGATTATGTCGGAGGATCTCACCTTCAAGGACCATAACATTGTATCAATCGCATCTGCTAGAAAAATGACAGGATGGATAATGAGAACCTTCAAAACTAGGGAGGCCAAGCCCATGATGACACTCTTCAGGTCACTTGTTCTATCTAGGCTGGAATATTGCTGCACTCTAACAGCACCTTTCAAGGCAGGTGAAATTGCCGACCTAGAAAATGTACAGAGAACTTTCACGGCGCGCATAACGGAGATAAAACACCTCAATTACTGGGAGCGCTTGAGGTTTCTAAACCTGTATTCCCTGGAACGCAGGAGGGAGAGATACATGATTATATACACCTGGAAAATCCTAGAGGGACTAGTACCGAACTTGCACACGAAAATCACTCACTACGAAAGCAAAAGACTTGGCAGACGATGCACCATCCCCCCAATGAAAAGCAGGGGTGTCACTAGCACGTTAAGAGACCATACAATAAGTGTCAGGGGCCCGAGACTGTTCAACTGCCTCCCAGCACACGTAAGGAGGATTACCAACAGACCCCTGGCAGTCTTCAAGCTGGCACTGGACAAGCACCTAAAGTCAGTTCCTGATCAGCCGGGCTGTGGCTCGTACGTTGGTTTGCGTGCAGCCAGCAGCAACAGCCTGGTTGATCAGGCGCTGATCCACCAGGAGGCCTGGTCACAGACCGGGCCGCGGGGGCGTTGACCCCCGAAACTCTCTCCAGGTAAACTCCAGGTATGTCATAGAACTCCAGTAGGTTTGTGACACAGGATTTCCCGTCCCTGAAACCATGTTGGCTGCTGTTGATGAGATCATTCCTTCCTAGGTGTTCCACCACTCTTCTCCTGATAATCTTCTCCATGATTTTGCATACTATACATGTCAGTGACACTGGTCTGTAGTTTAATGCTTCATGTCTGTCTCCTTTTTTAAAGATTGGGACTACATTTGCTGTCTTCCATGCCTCAGGCAATCTCCCTGTTTCGATAGATGTATTGAATATTGTTGTTAGGGGTACACATAGCGCCTCTGCTCCCTCTCTCAATACCCATGGGGAGATGTTATCTGGCCCCATTGCCTTTGAGGTATCTAGCTCACTCAGAAGCCACTTCACTTCTTCCTCGGTTGTGTGCACTGTGTCCAGCACTTGGTGGTGTGCCCCACCTGTCCGTCTTTCTGGAGTCCCTTCTGTCTCCTCTGTGAACACTTCTTTGAATCTCTTGTTGAGTTCTTCACATACTTCACGGTCATTTCTTGTTGTCTCTCCTCCTTCCTTCCTTAGCCTGATTACCTGGTCCTTGACTGTTGTTTTCCTCCTGATGTGGCTGTACAACAGTTTCGGGTCAGATTTGGCTTTCGCTGCTATGTCATTTTCATATTGTCTTTGGGCCTCCCTTCTTATCTGTGCATATTCGTTTCTGGCTCTACGACTGTTCTCCTTATTCTCCTGGGTCCTTTGCCTTCTATATTTCTTCCATTCCCTAGCACACTTGGTTTTTGCCTCCCTGCACCTTTGGGTAAACCATGGGCTCATCCTGGCTTTTTCATTAATCCTGTTACCCTTGGGTACAAACCTCTCCTCAGCCTCCTTGCATTTTGTTGCTACATATTCCATCATCTCATTAACTGGCTTCCCTGCCAGTTCTCTGTCCCACTGAACCCCGTTCAGGTAGTTCCTCATTCCTGTGTAGTCCCCTTTCTTGTAGTTTGGCTTCATTCGTCCTGGCCTTCCTGCTTCTCCCTCCACTTGTAGCTCTACTGTGTATTCGAAGCTTAAAACCACATGGTCACTGGCCCGAAGGGGACTTTCATATGTGATGTCCTCGATATCTGCACTACTGAAGGTGAATACTAAGTCCAGCCTTGCTGGTTCATCCTCTCCTCTCTCTCTTGTAGTGTCCCTTACGTGTTGGTACATGAAGTTCTCCAGTACCACCTCCATCATCTTAGCCCTCCATGTATCTTGGCCCCCATGTGGGTCCAAGTTCTCCCAATCGATCTCCTTGTGGTTAAAGTCACCCATGATCAGGAGCTTTGCCCTGCATGCATGAGCTCTTCTGGCCACTCTAGCCAGTGTGTCAACCATCGCTCTATTGCTCTCGTCGTACTCTTGCCTTGGCCTCCTGCTGTTCTGTGGTGGGTTATACATCACTGCTATTACCACCTTGGGACCTCCAGAGTGAAGTGTTCCCACTATGTAATCACTTTCTTCTCCGCTATCTCCTCTCTCCAGCTCATCAAAATTCCAGCGATTTTTGATCAGCAACGCCACTCCTCCACCCCCCCTGTTCCCTCTGTCTTTCCTCAGGATTTGGTATCCCGTTGGAAAGATGGCATCTGTTATCATACCTGTAAGCTTGGTTTCTGTGAGAGCTATGATGTCCGGTGATGCTTCTTTGACTCTTTCATGCCACTCCTCCCACATATTTGTTATTCCATCAGCGTTTGTGTACCATACCTTCAGTTTCCTTTCCAACACTGTGTGTGTGTGTGTGTGTGTGTGTGTATGTGTGTGTGTGTGTATGTGTGTGTGTGTGTGTGTGTATATACTCACCTATTTGTGGCTGCAGGGGTCGAGTCATAGCTCCTGGCCCCGCCTCTTCACTGATTCCTACTAGGTCCTCTCTCTCCCTGCTCCATGAGCTTTATCATACCTCGCTTTAAAACTACGTATGATTCCCGTCTCCACTACGTCACTTTCTAGGCTATTCCACGGCCAGACTACTCTATGACTGAAGAAATACTTCCTAACATACCTTTGATTCATCTGAGTCTTCAGCTTCCAATTGTGACCTCTTGTTTCTGTGCCCCATCTCTGGAACATCCCGTCTTTGTCCACCTTGTCTATTCTGCGCAGTATTTTATATGTCGTTATCATGTCTCCCCTGACCCTCCTATCCTCCAGAGTCGTCAGGCCGATTTCTCTCAAACTTTCTTCGTACGAAAATCCCCTTAGCTCTGGGAGTAGTCTTGTTGCAAACCTTTGCACTTTCTCTAATTTCTTGACGTGCTTGACCAGGTGTGGATTCCAAACTGTTGCTGCATACTCTAGTATGGGCCTGACGTTACTGGTATACAGAGTGTTGAATGATTCCTTACTGAGGTATCGGAACGCTATCTGTAGGTTTGCCAGACGCCAGTATGCTGCAGCAGCTATCTGATTGATGTGCGCATCAGAAGATATGCTCGGTGTTATACTCACCCCCAGATCTTTTTCCTTGAGTGAGGTTTGCAGTCTTTGGCCATCTAGACTATATTTTGTCTGTGGTCTTCTTTTCCCTTCCTCAATCTTCATGACTTTGCATTTGGCAGGGTTAAACTCAAGGAGCCAGTTGCTGGACCAGGCTTGTAGCCTGTCCAGGTCTCTTTGTAGTCCTGCCTGATCCTCGTCCGATTTTATTCTTCTCATTAGCTTAACATCATCTGTAAACAAGGACATTCTGAGTCTATCCCTTCGATTAAGTCATTCACATATACCAGAAACAGCACAGGTCCTAGGACCGACCCCTGTGGAACCCCGCTTGTCACAGGCGCCCACTCTGACACGTCGTCACCTACCATGACTCGTTGTTTCCTACCTGTCAGGTATTCTCTGATCCATTGCAGTGCCTTTCCTGTTATGTGTGCCTGATCCTCTAGCTTTTGCAGTAACCTGTTGTGAGGAACTGTGTCGAAGGCCTTCTTGCACACCAAAGAAATGCAGTCGATCCACCCCTCTCTCTCTTGTCTTACTTCTGTCACCTTGTCATAAAACTCTAGTAGGTTTGTGACACAGGATTTTCCTTCCCTGAAACCGTGCTGGTTGTCAATTATACACTTGTTTCTTTCCAGGTGCTCCACCACTCTCCTCCTGAAGATCTTCTCTATGACCTTGCATACTATGCACGTTAGTGATACAGGTCTGTAGTTTAATGCCTCATGTCTGCCTCCCTTTTAAAAAATTGGGTCTACACTTGCCATCTTCCATACCTCAGGGAGTTGCCCAGTTTCAATGGATGTGTTGAAGATCTTTGTTAATGGCACACACAGCATCTCTGCTCCCTCTCTAAGGGCCCAGGGAGAGATGTTGTCTTGTCCCACCGCCTTTAAGGTGTCAAGTTCACATATCAGCTTCTTCACCTCCTTGGGTATGTGTACCTCATCCAGCACTTGTTGGTGTACCCCCCTGTTCTGATTTCCTGGAGTCCTACTGGTTTCCTCTGTAAATACTTCTTTAAATCTCTTGTTGAGCTCGTCACATTCCTCGCGGTCGTTTCTTGTGAACTCCCCATCACCCTTCCTCAGTCTGATTACCTGGTCCTTGACTGTTGTTTTCCTCCTGATGTGGCTATTCAACAGCTTTGGGTCAGACTTGACTTTCGATGCTTTGTCATTTTCAAATTGTCGCTGAGCCTCCCTTCTTATCTGTGCATATTCCTTTCTGGCTCTTCGGCTAATCTCTTTATTTTCTTGAGTTCTCTGCCTTCTGTACCTTTTCCATTCTCTAGTACACCTAGTACTAGAGTGAACCAAGGACTCGTTCTGTTATTCCCATTATTTCTGTTTCTCTTCTGAATAAACCTCTCCTCTGCCTCCTTGCATTTTGTTGCTGCATAGTCCATCATTTCTTGTACTGGTTTTCCTGTCAGTTCCCTCTCCCACTGAATGTCTTGCAGGACGTTCCTCATGCCTGAGTAGTTCCCCCTTTCGTAGTTTGATTTTTTCCATCCTATTCCTGCTACTCTCACCACTTGAAGCTCAACTATGTAGTCAAAGCACAGAACCACATGATCACTAGCTCCTAGGGGCCTTTCATACATGATATCCTCAATGTCTGAACTACTCAAGGTGAATACAAGGTCCAATCGTGCTAGATCATCCTCACCTCTCTCTCTGGTAGTGTCTCCAACATGTTGATGCATGAGGTTTTCCAGCACCACATCCATCATCTTGGCTCTCCATGTTTTGGGACCCCCATGGGGCTGCAGGTTTTCCCAGTCAATCTCCTTGTGATGGAAATCGCCCATAACTAGTAACTTTGCTCCCCCCATGTGTGCTCTTCTGGCCACCTCGGATAGTGTGTCGACCATTGCTGTGTTGCTCTCATCCTATTCTTTTCTTGGCCTCCTGCAGTTCTGTGGTGGATTGTATATTACTGCAATTATCACCTTATGTCCCTCAGACTGGATTGTTCCTACTAAGTAGTCCCTTTCGCCCGTGCCATCCATTCCTTCCATTTTCTTAAAACCCCACTGGTTTTTAATGAGCAGTGCAACTCCTCCCCCTCTCCTCCCTCCTGAGGATTTGATGTCCGGATGGGAAGATTGCATCTGTTATTATTCTGATGAGTTTTGTTTCTGGAAGTGCTATTATGTCTGGAGATGTCTCCTTGATTCTGTCATGCCACTCCTCACACTTATTTCTTATTCCATATGCATTTGTATATCACACCTTCAACTTGTTTTCTAAGACTGTGGTCTGGGAGTTATATTGGGGTTGAGGAAGTGGGAGACCTGATAAGGAACTATGGGTGGTTGCTGTGGGGGTGGAGTTTGTAATGCAGTGGGAGGGGGCAATGGATATGGCATGGGTGTTTTGGTTTAGAATGTTTGGTTGCACTGGGGTTGACCTGGATGGGGGGCTTCTATAGGAAGTTGTGAGGGAGGCTGTATTTGATCTTCTTCCTGGTCTCGGATCTCCTGTCTGTCTCCTCCATCCCCTCTCTTTCCTCCTTTCGCCTTTGTACCATCTCAGTTTCTGCCTTTCTTCTCATCTTCTGTCGTGGTCGAGATACACCTTCCTGTAATAATAATAATAATAATCTTTATTTACTACAAGTACATGTACATGGTATACAGTCCTTGCTGACAACAATGACATACTACTACATAGAAAGCCACTTGTTATGCTGAGCATCTCGGCAAATTAGGTCAGTGTCCCAGGATGCGACCCACACCAGTCGACTAACACCCAGGTACCCATTTTACTGATGGGGAACATAGACAACAGGTGGAAAGAAACATGCCCAATGTTTCTACTCTGGCTGGGCGTCGAACCCAGGCCCTCGCCGTGTGAAGCGAGAGCGTTAACCACCAGGCCACCAGAGCTGGCATGTCCCTTAATCTTGCTTTCTCCTGCAGGATCCAGTTCCGAGTCGATTCTGCCTTGAAAGTCACTTTCATTGGCCTGGTTCTTCTTCTTGCAAATCCCCCTATTCTCCGAAAATTTTCCAGCTGGGTCATGTCATCTTCTCCTATTGCTTTTATGATGCTTTCAATTGCTTTTTTCCCCTTGTTTTCTTGCTTCATATGCTTCCCCTTCAACTTCCTGGAGCCCATACACAAAAACTGACCTCTCTCTTTCATTCTCCCACTGTGTATCCTTGTGTATCCACTCATTCAATTTAATTTCCTCCATTGCAGCTTTCCATTCTTCAGTTCCACTATCTCTTGTACTTGGGCTCAGTGGCCTGTCATTTTCCCTTCTCGGTTTTCCCTGGGCTCTGCTGTGGTCTGTTAGGGCCTCCACATATAGCTTAGCCCTTTCATTTTCTACAGTCCCCTCTGATAGAGCTTCTACATGCAGTTTTGCTCCTTCTTTCCCTACAGTCCCCTTATTTGTAACTGAGGTAGCAGTCTCTGATGTCATTCCCAAAATGTTCTTTAGTTCTTTAGGCTGTTTCAGATTTTTCAGTTCCTCTTCTAAACTCTGTATCCTAGCCTCTGCTGTTATGGCTTGCATCTCCCACTTCCTGCTTTCCATATCTATCCTCTCTTCCATTCTCATGCTAAGTTCTTCTAGTTTCTTTTCCCATTCATGTTCCCTTCTTGTGAGCTCTGCTGCCCAGTCTTCCTTTGCAGATTCGTCCTCCTGCCCCTTGGCTTTCTTTCCTGCTCTCTGGCAACCCATTTTTTTTTTTATTTTCATTGCCTCAGAATGGAAAACTTACGTAATTCTGTGTGTTAGGTTAGTAGTGTGTTTGTCAGAGTGTGGGGGGAAGGTAGAGGAGGAACTGTAGACAGTGGCTGTATGAGAGAGGGTTATTTAGGGGGGAATATGGGGAGTGAGAAGGAGGGAGAAGCAAGAGGGTGAATGGGAGAGGGAGAGGGGGGGAAGGAGGGAGATGTGGGGAGGAGGAGGGTGACTGAGAGAAGGGGGGATCTGGGAAAGGAATGAGAGGTTGGTGGGGAGGGGGGGAGTGTGTGTGTATGAGTCTGTATATGTAGATGGGTGGGTGGGTTTGGGTGGGTGGGTGTGTGTGTGTGTGTGTGTGTGTGTGTGTGTGTGTGTGTGTGTGTGTGTGTGTGTGTGTGTGTGTGTGTGTGTGTGTGTGTGTGTGTGTGTGTGTGTGTGTGTGTGTCTGTGTGTTTGTGTGTGTGTGTGTGTGTAATTATGTGTGGAATTATGTGTGGGTTTATTAAGTGTCTGAAAAGTAGGTGGAATTGTGCGTTGGAGTGTTATGTGGAGTGTCAGTGGTTCCTTGCCTGTCCACAACCTCTTGTGACCTGACCCCCACCCTCCTGGGACTCGACTCGCACCTACTTACAATGTTGCCCTTTATGCTTTTCCTACCACCTAGGCTTATAGTAACTTACTCGCCTTGTTCCATAGATTACCAATTGCCATTCCTTAATGAGTACTTGAGTGTCTATTCTTTTTCTTGCTAGAGAGTTGGACCATTCAGCTTGGTGGTTAATTGGAACCTGAAACCCCACACCCAAACAACCACACATAGGTGAATACAGTACTTGAAATGCAGCTGTAGCCGCCTGTAGATTGTCCAGCTGGATGTGACGTCCTGGCGTAGATCCACTCAATTTCCTCTCGTTATATAGTGTACCCTATTCACTGTATTTCTTTCACTGGTCACACGATTGTTTCACTTTGTTAACTTTCTTGGGTGACACGTGGTAACGTCCCCTCAGCACCCACACTAGCCTGCCCGCTGTGACTGGGCTACGACGTTTTACTTTCTAGATCACTTACAAAATTGTGGCTCTCCCCACACTTATGTGGCTCAGGCAGATTGTAAATCGCTTCAAGGAATTGTTCACTATACTGACACACTTAGCAACCCTTGCTGAACACTTGGGTAGCCCTCAAAAACACTTGTATTAGCGGAGCACGGAAGGCGTGACTCGCGCACGCGGTTAGTATCCATTTTGTCCTAGGCACATGTCGATTAGACACTAGGACTGTTGTATGTGTGTGTGTGTGTACTCACCTAGTTGAGGTTGCGGGGGTCGAGTGTGTGTGTGTGTCTGTGTGTGTGTGTGTGTGTGTGTGTGTGTGTGTGTGTGTGTGTACTCACCTATTTGTACTCACCTATTTGTGGTTGCAGGGGTCGAGTCCTAGCTCCTGGCCCCGCCTCTTCACCGGTTGCTACTAGGCCCTCTCTCTTCCCGCTCTATGAGCTTTATCAAACCTCGTCTTAAAACTGTGTATGGTTCCTGCCTCCACTACGTCATTTTCATTGTGTGTGTGTGTGTGTGTGTGTGTGTGTGTGTGTGTGTGTGTGTGTGTGTGTGTGTGTGTGTACTCACCTATTTGTACTCACCTATTTGTGGTTGCAGGGGTCGAGTCCTAGCTCCTGGCCCCGCCTCTTCACCGGTTGCTACTAGACCCTCTCTCTCCCCGCTCCATGAGCTTTATCAAACCTCGTCTTAAAACTGTGTATGGTTCCTGTGTATGTGTGTGTGTGTGTGTGTGTGTGTGTGTGTGTGTTGTATGTGTGTGTGTGTGTGTGTGTGTGTGTGTGTGTGTGTGTACTCACCTATTTGTGGTTGCAGGGGTCGAGTCTTAGCTCCTGGCCCTGCCTCTTCACCGGTTGCTTCTGGGCCCTCTCTCTCCCCGCTCCATGAGCTTTATCAAACCTCGTCTTAAAACTGTGTATGGTTCCTGCCTCCACTACGTCATTTTCTAGGCTATTCCACTGCCTTACAACTCTATGACTGAAGAAATACTTCCTAATATCTCTCTGACTCATTTGTGTCTTCAACTTTCAATTGTGGCCTCTTGTTTCTGTGTCCCCTCCCTGGAACATCCTGTCTTTGTCCACCTTGTCTATTCCACGCAGTATTTTATATGTCGTTATCATGTCTCCCCTGACCCTCCTGTCCTCCAGTGTCGTCAGGCCGATTTCCCTTAATCTTTCTTCATAGGACATTCCCCTTAGCTCTGGAACTAACCTTGTGGCAAACCTTTGTACTTTCTCTAGTTTCCTGACGTGCTTTATCAAGTGCGGGTTCCAAACAGGTGCTGCATACTCCAGTATGGGCCTGACATACACGGTGTACAGTGTCTTGAACGATTCCTTACTAAGGTATCGGAATGCTGTTCTCAGGTTTGCCAGGCGCCCATATGCTGCAGCAGTTATCTGATTGATGTGTGCTTCCGGAGACATGCTCGGTGTTATGTTCACTCCAAGATCTTTCTCCTTGAGTGAGGTTTGCAGTCTTTGGCCACCTAGCCTATACTCTGTCTGTGGTCTTCTGTGCCCTTCCCCTATCTTCATGACTTTGCATTTGGCAGGATTAAATTCGAGAAGCCATTTGCTGGACCAGGTGTCCAGTCTGTCCAGGTCTCTTTGAAGTCCTGCCTGGTCCTCATCAGATTTAATTCTCCTCATTAACTTCACATCATCTGCAAACAGGGACACTTCTGAGTCTAACCCTTCCATCATGTCGTTCACATATACCAAAAATAGCACTGGTCCTAGGACCGACCCCTGTGGGACCCCGCTCGTCACAGGTGCCCACTGTGATACATCATTACGTACCATGACTCGTTGTTGCCTCCCTGTCAGGTATTCTCTGATCCATTGCAGTGCCCTTCCTGTTATATGCGCCTGATGCTCTAGCTTCTGCACTAATCTCTTGTGAGGAACTGAGTCAAAGGCCTTCTTGCAGTCCAAGAAGATGCAATCAACCCACCCCTCTCTCTCGTGTCTTCTGTTATTTTATCATAAAACTCCAGAAGGTTTGTGACACAGGATTTGCCTTCCGTGAATCCGTGCTGGTTGGCATTTATACTCTTGTTCAGTTCCAGGTGCTCCACCACTCTCCTCCTGATAATCTTCTCCATAATTTTGCATACTATACACGTCAATGACACAGGTCTATAGTTTAGTGCCTCTTTTCTGTCTCCTTTTTTAAAAATGGGAACTACATTTGCCGTCTTCCATACCTCAGGTAGTTGCCCAGTTTCCAGGGACGTGTTGAAGATTGTGGTAAGTGGCACGCACAACATATCTGCTCCCTCTCTAAGGACCCACGGGGAGATGTTGTCCGGTCCCATTGCCTTTGAGGTATCGATGTCCCTTAGCAGTTTCTTCACCTCCTCCTCATCTGTATGTATGTCGTCCAACACTTGTTGGTGTATTCCTTGCTGGTGTCCCCATCTGGTCTGTCCCCCCAGAGTCCTTCCTGTCTCTACTGTAAATACTTCCTTAAATCTCGTGTTGAGCTCATCACATACCTCTTGATTGTTTCTTGTGAGTTCTCCACCTTCTTTCCTCAGCCTTATCACCTGGTCCTTGACTGTTGTCTTCCTCCTAATGTGGCTATACAGCAGTTTCGGGTCAGATTTGACTTTCGATGCTATGCCGTTTTCATACTGTCGCTGGGCCTCCCTCCTTATCTGTGCATACTCGTTTCTGGCTCTTCTACTAATCTCCTTGTTTTCCTGGGTCCTATGCCTCCTGTACCTTTTCCATTCTCTGTTGCATTTAGTTTTTGCCTCCCTACACCTTTGGGTAAACCAAGGACTCGTTTTGGTCTTCCTATTATTTCTGTTTCCCTTGGGAACAAAACTTTCCTCTGACTCCTTGCACTTTGTTGCCACATATTCCATCATCTCGTTTACTGATTTTCCTACCATTTCTCTGTCCCACTGAACGTCCTGCAGGAAGTTTCTCATACCTGTGTAGTCCCCCCTTTTATAGTTTGGCCTGTCTCCTTCAGTTCCTGTTACCTTCTCCACTTGTAACTCTACTATATAATCAAAACTCAGAACCACGTGATCGCTAGCTCCAAGGGGCCTCTCGTAAGTGATGTCTTCAATGTCTGAACTGCTCAGGGTGAACACAAGATCAAGTCTTGCTGGCTCATCCTCCCCTCTCTCTCTGGTTGTGTCCCTGACATGTTGAGGCATGAGGTTTTCAAGTACCACATCCATCATCTTGGCTCTCCATGTTTCGGGACCCCCATGTGGCTCCAGGTTTTCCCAGTCGATCTCCCTGTGGTTGAAATCGCCCATTACCAGTAACTTTGCTCTGCTCGAGTGAGCTCTTCTTGCCACCTCAGCCAGTGTGTCCACCATCACCCTGTTCTTTTCTGTGTACTCCTCTCTTGGCCTCCTGCAGTTCTGTGGTGGGTTATACATCACTCCAATGACTACTTTATGTTCTCCGGACTGAATTGTACCTACAATGTAGTCTCTTTCTCCAATCATGTCCATGCCTTCCATTTCCTCAAATCTCCATCGGTGTTTTATGAGCAGTGCAACCCCTCCTCCCCCTCTACTCCTTCTATCTTTCCTCAGGATCTGATATCCCGTTGGGAAGATTGTGTCTGTTATTGTCTCAGCGAGTTTTGTTTCTGTGACTGCTATGATGTCTGGGGATTTTTCACTGATTCTTTCGTTCCACTCCTCATGTTTATTCATTATTCTATCCGCGTTTGTGTACCAAACTTTCAGTTTCTTTTCTATCATTGTGGTCATGCAAGAATATTGGGGTTGGGGGAGCGAGAGCCTTGGTGGGGGCCTATATGGGGCTGTGGTGTTGGTGGGGTTTGTGATGATGGGGGTGGGGTCAGAATGCCCATAAGGGACAGCTGTTGGGGTGAGGTTTTTGATATGGGGGTTGGTGGCAGAGGGAACAGTGAGTGGGTTGTAGTATAGGTTGCTCAGTTGCGTTGGGAATGTCGCGGTTGGAGTCTTTTGGTGGGAGATTCTGTGGGGTGTGTTTTCCCTTCCTCCTGTGTCTGGGTCCTGCTCATTTTCGTCATTGCCTCTTGTTCCTCCTTGCGTCTCTGTACCCTCTCTTTCAGTGTAGTCCTTTCTTCATGTGTTCTGTCGCGGTCGAGGTATACTCTCTGGTACCCCTGTTTGTCCCTCAGTCTTGCTTTCTCTTGCAGAATCCTGGTTGGAACTGATTCTTCCTTGGAAGTTACTCTGACAGGCCGTATCCTTCCACTCGCAAACCACCCAATTCTCTGAAAATTTGTCACCTGGGTCATATCGCCCTCACCTATTGTTTTCATGATGCCTTCAATCATTTTTTTCTCCTCCTGTTTTATTTCTTCAAAGTTGTCCCCCTTGGCTTCTTGGAGCCCGTGTACTCACCTAGTTGTACTCACCTAGTTGAGGTTGCGGGGGTCGAGTCCGAGCTCCTGGCCCCGCCTCTTCACTGATCGCTACTAGGTCACTCTCTCTGAGCCGTGAGCTTTATCATACCTCTGCGTGTGTGTGTAGATGTGTGTGTGTAGGTGTATGTGTGTAGGTGTGTGTGTGTAGGTGTGTGTGTGTAGGTGTGTGTGTGTGTAGGTGTGTGTGTGTGTGTGTGTGTATGTAGGTGTGTGTGTGTGTGTAGGTGTGTGTATGTGTGTGTAGGTGTGTGTGTGTGTGTGTGTAGGTGTGTGTGTGTAGGTGTTTGTGTGTGTTGGTGTGTGTGTGTGTGTAGGTGTGTGTGTAGGTGTGTGTGAAGGTGTGTGTGAGCGTGTGCGTGCGCGCACACGTGCATGCGTGCGTGTGCACTCATCTAATTGTGGTTGCATAGGTCAAGTGTGTGTGTGTGTGTGTGTCTGTACTCACCTATTTGTACTCACCTATTTGTGGTTGCAGGGGTCGAGTCATAGCTCCTGGCCCCGCCTCTTCACTGATTGCTACTAGGTCCTCTCTCTTCCTGCCCCATGAGCTTTATCATACCTCGCCTTAAAACTATATATGGTTCCCGCCTCCACTACTTCACTTTCTAGGCTATTCCACGGCCTGACAACTCTATGACTGAAGAAATACTTTCTAACATCCCTTTGATTCATCTGAGTCTTCAACTTCCATTTGTGACCTCTTGTGTCTGTTTCCCATCTCTGGAACATCCCGTCTTTGTCCACCTTGTCTATTCCGCTCAGTATTTTATATGTCGTTATCATGTCTCCCCTGACCCTCCTGTCCTCCAGTGTCGTCAGGCCGATTTCCCTCAACCTTTCTTCGTAGACCAATCCCCGTAGCTCTGGGACTATTCTTGTTGCAAACCTTTGCACCTTCTCTAATTTCTTGACGTGCTTGACTAGGTGTGGATTCCAAACTGGTGCTGCATACTCCAGTATGGGCCTGACGTAAATGGTATACCGAGTCTTGAACGAATCCTTGCTGAGGTATCGGAACGCTATCCGTAGGTTTGCCAGGCGCCCGTATGCTGCAGCAGTTATCTGATTGATGTGCGCCTCAGGAGATATGCTCGGTGTTATACTCACCCCCAGATCTTTTTCCTTGAGTGAGGTTTGCAGTCTTTGGCCATCTAAACTATATTGTGTCTGCGGTCTTCTTTGCCCTTCCCCAATCTTCATGACTTTGCATTTGGCAGGGTTAAACTCAAGAAGCCAGTTACTGGACCAGGCTTGTAGCCTGTCCAGGTCTCTTTGTAGTCCTGCCTGATCCTCATCCGATTTGATTCTTCTCATTAACTTCACATCATCTGCAAACTAGGACACTTCTGAGTCTATCCCTTCCGTTATGTCGTTCACATATACCAAGAACAGCACAGGTCCTAGGACTGACCCCTGTGGAACCCCGCTTGTCACAAGCGCCCACTCTGACAACTCGTCACGTACCATGACTCGTTGTTGCCTCTCTGTCAGGTATTCTCTGATCCATTGCAGTGCCTTTCCTGTTATGTGTGCCTGATCCTCTAGCTTTTGCAGTAACCTCTTGTGAGGAACTGTGTCGAAAGCCTTCTTGCAGTCCAAAAAAATGCAGTCGATCCACCCCTCTCTCTCTTGTCTTACTTCTGTTACCTTGTCATAAAACTCTAGTAGGTTTGTGACACAGGATTTTCCTTCCCTGAAACCGGGCTGGTTGTCAATTTTACACTTGTTTCTTTCCAGGTGCTCCACCACTCTCCTCCTGATGATCTTCTCCATGACCTTACATACTATACACGTTAGTGATACAGGTCTGTAGTTTAGTGCCTCATGTCTGTCTCCCTTTTTAAAAATTGGGACTACATTTGCCATCTGTGTGTGTGTGTGTGTGTGTGTGTGTGTGTGTGTGTGTACTCACCTAGTTGAGGTTGCAGGGGTCGAGTCCTAGCTCCTGGCCCCGTGTGTGTTTATGTGTGTGCGCTCACCTAATTGTGGTTGCAGGGGTCAAGCATAGCTCCTGGCCCTGTCTCTTCACTGTTCACTACTAGGTCCTCCCTCTCACCCTGCTCCATGAGCTTTGTCATACCTCTTCTTAAAGCTATGTATGGATCTTGACTTCACTACATCACTTTCCAGACTGTTTCACTTCCTGACAACTCTATGACTGAAGAAATACTTTCTAATATCCCTGTGGCTCATCTGAGTCTTCAACTTCCAATTGTAACCCCTTGTTGCTGTGTCCCATTTCTGGAGCATCCTGTTTCTGTCCTCCCTGTCAATTCCTCTCATTTTCTTATGTCTTTATCATGTAATTCCTATCCCTCGTGTTCTAGTGTCGTCAAGTCGATTTCCCTTAACCTCTCCTCATATGATATGCCCCTTAGCTCCGGGAGTAGTCTTGTTGCAAATCTTTGCACTTTCTTTAATTTCTTTACCTGCTTGACCACGTGTAGATTCCAAACTGGTGCTTCATACTATAATATGGGCTTGACGCACAGTGTACCCAGTCTTGAAGGATTCCTTACAGAGGTGTCTGAAAACTGTTCTTAGGTTTGCCAGCCGCCCTTATGCTGCAGCAGTTATTTGGTTGATTTGCAGCTCAGGAGTGACTTTTGCAGTCTTTGGCCCTCTGCTTTGTACTGTCTGTGGTTATCTTTGCCCTTCCCCGATTTTCAAGGCTTTGCACTTGGTGGGGGTTAAAATTCCAGGACCCAGTAGCTGGACCAGGCTTTCAGCCTCTCTGAATCCATTTGTAGTCCTGCCTGTTCTGCTTCCAATTGAATTCTTATTAGTTTCACATCGTCTGCAAATAGGGACACTTCTAAGTCCATCCCTGTGAAGACTTACTCAGCCCTGTAACAACTTCACTCAGTATTACCAAGGCTGGCTTCTCTTCAGGAAAATTAATGAACAGAAAAAGAATAAAAACTGACAAACATAAACACTTTATTATTTAGAAAATAAAAATACTTAAATATGAAATATTTATCATACTTGAAAAAAGGAAAATATAAATGATATCTGAATTCAACGCTAATATATACAATTAAACTTGGGTGTCTGGTTGATGTTGACAAAGTCTTGTAGAGATTATAGCCGTTGTTGATGATGTGTGTGTGGGGGGGAGGGTCACAGGTGTTGGTGACAACCCAACGGCCAGTTCTTCTCAGAGTCTCTAGCCTTGAATAGTCAGTCCAGATGACAGGAACGCAGGTTCTTTACCACTGCAAAGATGAGGGGTTATGTCCTGCGGTGGCGTACATATAATCAGGTAGGTAAAGAGGGACGTCTCGTCACATTAGTCCATCTCCTTCAACACTTCTCGTTGCTTGGCAGGTGACCCGATCTGTCATTCCAAGCTGGGAAGAGAGACAGGTTACACACTGCTTAAGAAATCACTCTCCATGATAAGTACAATACCTAAAAGACGTGGTGATTATTAAAACATCTAACATGGAGATCAAGGCTGAAAGAACTAAGTTTATTATTAGTCAAAAGTGAAGCTTTCAACCAATAAGTCCACTAGAATAGGAGCAGGCTTGTACTTACAGTTGTGCTGGGAGCTGTGAGTTGAGTGATTACTGTTTGGCCGGAGCCCCACACATCACCTTTCGGGGGGGAAGGGGGGGATAGCGGGAGCTAGAGTGACCCTACCTTAACAAGCAGCCGGCAATCAAACTATCGTTACCATATACTCACTTGCTACTCCTATCTGTTGAACTTTTCCCTCACAGTCCCTTCCATCATGCCATTCACATATACCACAAACAGCACCAGTAATAGGTCTGACCCCTGTGGCTTCCTGCTCGTCACAGGCGTCCACTCTGACACCTCCTTACGTACCATGACTCGTTGTTACCTTCCTGTCAGGTATTCTCTGATCCATTGCAGTGCCTTTCCTGTTACACCTGCCTGATGCTCTAGCTTTTGCACTAATCTCTTGTATGAAGCTGTGTCGAGAGCCTTCTTACAGTCCAAGAAAATCAAATCTACACAACCCACTCTCTCTCTCTCTCTCTCTCTCTCTTATCTTAATGCCGTCACCTTGTCGTAAAACTCCAGTAGGTTTGTGACACAAAATTCCATTCTCTTCCCTTGTCGTGAAAAAGCTCTTTTCACTGTAGGTGCTCCACCACTCTTTTGATAATCTTCGTAATAACTTTGCAGTCTATATGTGTCGGGGACACTGGTCTCTAGCTAAATACTGCGTGTCTGTCTCTTTTCTTAAAAGCTGGGACTACATTTGCTACATTTGCCATGTTTCGATAGATGTGTTGAAGATTGTTGTTAGTGGTATACACAGGGCCTCTGCTCCCTCTCTTGGGGCCCATGGAGAGATGTCCGATCCCATCTCCTTTTAGGTACCTAGTTCACTTAGCAGCCACTTCACCTACTCTTCTGTTATATGTATTGTGTCCAGCTCTTGTTGGTGTACCCCAACACTCCAGCTTTCTAGAGTCCTTTCTGTGTCCTCTGTAAATACTTCTTTAAATCTCATGTTAAGCTCTTCACATACTTCTCGATCATTTCTTTTGGTTTCCCCACCTTCCTTCCTCAGCCTGACTGTTTTTTTCCTACTGATGCGATTGTACAGCAGCTAGAAATCAGATATGGCTTACTCTGCTGTATCATTTTCGTATTGGCGCTGTGCCTCCCTCATGATCTGTGCATATTCGTTTCTGACTTTCTGACTAATCTCCTTATTTTCCTGAGTCCTTCGCCTTCTGTACTTTTTTCATTCTGTAGCACGCTTAGTTTTGGCCTCTCTACATCTCTGGGTGAACCAAGAGCTCGTCCTGGCCTTCCCATTATTTCTGTTGCTCTTGTGTACCAAACTCTCCTCTGCTTCCTTGCATTTTGTTGTCACATATTCCATCATTTCATTTACTGATTTTTCCCACAAGTTATCTTTCCTGTGTAGTCCCCTCTTTTGCAGTTTGTTTTTTCCCATCCTGTTCTACCGGCTTCCCTCTCCACTTGTAATTCTACTATGTATTCGAAGCTCAGGACCATGTAATCACTAGCTCTGATGTCCTCATTGTCTGAACTACTCGAGGTGAGTACTGGGTCAAGTTTTGCTTGTTCTTCTCCTCTTTAGTAGTGTCTCTAACGTGTTGATGCATGAGGTTTTCCAGTACCACCTCCATCATCTCAGCCCTCCACGATTCTGGACCCCTGTGTGGCTCCAGGTTTTCCCAGTCAGTTTCCTTGTGATTGAAATCACGCACCACTAGTAGTTTTGCTGCCCGTTAGGGCCTTTCCGGCCACCTCAGCCAGTTTGTCAATCATTACTCTGTTACTATCCTCATATTCTTGTCTTGGCCTTTCTCTATTCTGTGGCTGGTTATACATCACTTCAGTCACCACCTTGGGACCTCCAGGCTGAAGTGTTCCTATTATGTAATCCCTCGCCTCCTCTTTCCAACTCTTCGAAACTGCACTACCTTTTGATGAGCAGTACATATCCTCCACTTCCTCTATTCCTCCTATCTTTCCTCAGGATCTCATATATACAGTTGGAAAATGGCATCTGCTATCATTCCTGCAAGCTTGGTTTTCATGATAGCTGTGATGTCTGGTGATGCCTCTGTGATTCTTTTATGCCACTCCTCCCTCTTATTTGTTAATCCATCAGCGGTGGTGTACCATACCTTCAGTTTCCTCTCCAACACTGTATTCTGTGGGACTGGGGGAATACAGACCTGGTAAGGTGGAGGCTGTGAAGGTGGAGTGTGGTTTGTTTCATTATAATGTTTGGTTGCTGGGTTCTGTGTGGTGGATGCACTTGCTGCTCCTCTAGACTCTGGATGTCTCATACTGACACTAGCCTTGTCTCTCTTTCTTACCCCTTTTGTCTTTATGTTCTCTCAGTTTCTCTTGTTCTGTTCTCGTTCTGTCGCGATCTAGGTATCCCTCTGGTATGATGCTGATTCCTTTAGCCTTGATGTCTGCTGCAGGATCTTGTCTGGCACCATTTTTGGCTTAAAAATCAATTCAACTGACCGATTTCTATCCCTCGAGTATCCCCATATTCTCTGAAAATTTAACAGCTCGGTCATGTCCTTCTCTCCCGTTTCTTTGATAATATTTTGAATCTCTTTTTTCTCTCTATGCTGTTTTTCATCGTATGTCCTACTTTCAGTCTCCTGAAGCCCATGAATAAAAACTGACCTCTCCCTCTCCTCTTCCCATTGCCTTTCCTTCTGCATCTTTGGGTTCCATTTAAATATTGCCATTGTTCCCCTTATTTCTTGGATCACCCGGTGGCTGGATTGCACATCTTCAGGGGGCCTATCACCTTCTCCACCTACACCCCTCCCACTTACTGCTATCCCTGTGTCCAGCAGCATGCTACTTTCATTCCATGACATTTCCTGGTGACCTGATAGGGCCTCAACATAGGGCTTAGTTCCTTTCCTTCAGGTCCTTCGTTAGATGGTGTTCCTGCTCCTGATGTCATGTCCCTTCTTCAGCATTTTCATATGTGCCAGGCTCTGTATCCTGGCATCTACAGCTCCAGCTTCCTGCTCGCACTTCCTGTTCCCTGCCTCCATTCTCTTCTCCATTTTTGCAATAAGCTCACCTAGTTTGGTTTTCCACTCTTGTTCCATCTTTCTCAATAGCTCGTCCATTCATTCTTCCTTTTCAGGCCCATCTTTCCCTGTTTCCCTGAGTCTTCCACCTCCCCTCTGGGTTCTCATTTTTTTGTAATGATCTAGTTGTGTGTGTGTGTGTGTGTGTGTGTGTGTGTGTGTGTGTGTGTGTGTATATATGTACTCACCTAGTTGTACTCACCTAGTTGAGGTTGCAGGGGTCGAGTCCAAGCTCCTGGCCCCGCCTCTTCACTGGTCACTACTAGGTCACTCTCCCTGAACCATGAGCTTTATCGTACCTCTGCTTAAAGCTATGTATGGATCCTGCCTCCACTACATCGCTTCCCAAACTATTCCACTTCCTGACTACTCTGTGGCTGAAGAAATACTTCCTAACATCCCTTTGATTCATCTGTGTCTTCAGCTTCCAACTGTGTCCCCGTGTTGCTGTGTCCAGTCTCTGGAACATCCTGTCTTTGTCCACCTTGTCAATTCCTCTCAGTATTTTGTAAGTCGTTATCATGTCCCCCCTATCTCTCCTGTCCTCCAGTGTCGTCAGGTTGATTTCCCTTAACCTCTCATCATAGGACATACCTCTTAACCCTGGGACTAGTCTTGTTGCAAACCTTTGCACTTTCTCTAGTTTCTTTACATGCTTGGCTAGGTGTGGGTTCCAAACTGGTGCCGCATACTCTAATATGGGCCTAACGTACACGGTGTACAGGGTCCTGAACGACTCCTTATTAAGATGTCGGAATGCTGTTCTGAGGTTTGCCAGGCGCCCATATGCTGCGGCAGTTATTTGGTTGATGTGCGCTTCAGGAGATGTGCCTTGTGTTATACTCACCCCAAGATCTTTTTCCTTGAGTGATGTTTGTAGTCTCTGGCCCCTTAGACTGTACTCCGTCTGCGGTCTTCTTTGCCCTCCCCCAATCCTCATGACTTTGCACTTGGTGGGATTGAACTCCAGGAGCCAGTTGCTGGACCAGGTCTGCAGCCTGTCCAGATCCCTTTGTAGTTCTGCCTGGTCTTCGATCGAATGAATTCTTCTCATCAACTTCACGTCATCTGCAAACAGGGACACCTCGGAATTTATTCCTTCCGTCATATCGTTCACAAATACCAGAAACAGCTCTGGTCCTAGGACTGACCCCTGTGGGACCCCGCTGGTCACAGGTGCCCACTCTGACACCTCGCCACGTACCATTACTCGCTGCTGTCTTCCTGACAAGTATTCCCTGATCCATTGCAGTGCCTTCCCTGTTATCCCTGCTTGGTCCTCCAGTTTTTGCACTAATCTCTTGTGTGGTACTGTGTCAAAAGCCTTCTTGCAGTCCAAGAAAATGCAATCCACCCACCCCTCTCTCTCTTGTCTTACTGCTGTCACCATGTCATAGAACTCCAGTAGGTTTGTGACACAGGATTTCCCATCTCTGAAACCATGTTGGCTGCTGGTGATGAGATCATTCCTTTCTAGATGTTCCACCATTCTTCTCCTGACAATCTTTTCCATGATTTTGCATGCTATACATGTCAGTGACACTGGTCTGTAGTTTAGTGCTTCATGTCTGTCTCCTTTTTTAAAGATTGGGACCACATTTGCTGTCTTCCATGCCTCAGGCAATCTCCCTGTTTCGATAGATGTATTGAATATTGTTGTTAGGGGTACACATAGCGCCTCTGCTCCCTCTCTCAGGACCCATGGAGAGATGTTATCTGGCCCCATTGCCTTTCAGGTATCTAGCTCACTCAGAAGCCTCTTCACTTCTTCCTCGGTTGTGTGTACTGTGTCCAGCACATGGTGGTGTACCCCACCTCTCCGTCTTTCTGGAGCCCCTTCTGTCTCCTCTGTGAACACTTCTTTGAATCTCTTGTTGAGTTCCTCACATACTTCACGGTCATTTCTTGTTGTCTCTCCTCCTTCCTTCCTTAGCCTGATTACCTGGTCCTTAACGGTTGTTTTCTTCCTGATGTGGCTGTATAACAGCTTCGGGTCAGATTTGGCTTTTGCTGCTATGTCGTTTTCATATTGACGTTGGGCCTCCCTTCTTATCTGTGCATATTCGTTTCTGGCTCTACGACTGCTCTCCTTATTCTCCTGGGTCCTTTGCCTTCTATATTTCTTCCATTCCCTAGCACACTTGGTTTTTGCCTCCTTGCATCTTTGGGTGAACCATGGGCTCATCCTGGCTTTTTCATTATTCCTGTTACCCTTGGGTACAAACCTCTCCTCAGCCTCCTTGCACATTGTTGCTACATATTCCATCATCTCATTAACTGGCTTCCCTGCCAGTTCTCTGTCCCACTGAACCTCATTCAGGAAGTTCCTCATTCCTGTGTAGTCCCCTTTCCTGTAGTTTGGTTTCATTTGTCCTTGCCTTCCTGCTTCTCCCTCCACTTGTAGCTCTACTGTGTATTCGAAGCTCAAAACCACATGATCGCTGGCCCCAAGGGGTCTTCCATATGTGATGTCCTCAATATCTGCACTACTCAAGGTGAATACTAAGTCCAGTCTTGCTGGTTCATCCTCTCCTCTCTATCTTGTAGTGTCCCTTACGTGTTGGTACATGAAATTTTCCAGTACCACCTCCATCATCTTAGCCCTCCATGTATCTTGGCCCCCATGTGGCTCCAAGTTCTCCCATTCGATCTCCTTGTGGTTAAAGTCACCCATGATCAGGAGCTTTGCCCTGCATGCATGAGCTCTTCTCGCCACTGCAGCCAGTGTGTCAACCATCGCTCTATTGCTCTCGTCATACTCTTGCCTTGGCCTCCTGCTGTTCTGTGGTGGGTTATACATCACTGCAATTATCACCTTGGGACCACCAGAATGAAGCGTTCCCGCTATGTAATCACTTTCTTCTCCGCTGTCTCCTCTCTCCAGCTCATCAAAATTCCATCGGTGTTTGATCAGCAATGCCACTCCTCCACCCCCCCTGTTCCTTCTGTCTTTTCTCAGGATCTGGTATCCCGCTGGAAAGATGGCATCTGTTATCATACCTGTAAGCTTGGTTTCTGTGATCGCTATGATGTCTGGTGATGCCTCTTTGACTCTTTCGTGCCACTCCTCCCACTTGTTTGTTATTCCATCAGCGTTTGTGTACCATACCTTCAGTTTCCTTTCTAACACTGTGGTTTGGGAGGCCTGTGGGGGTGGGAGACCTGGTAGCTTACTGTGGGATTCTATAGTTGGGGTTTGGGTGGAAGCTGTGGGTATGGATTGTATTGTGTGTTGGGATGGTATGATAGGTTGTGGGGTTCTGAGGATAGTTGTGTGTGTGCTTGCCCTTGCTGCTCTGTTCTGCTCTGACTGACCTCTGCTGGTTCCATCCTTGTCTCCTTTCCTAGCTCCTTTCGCTTTTTTGTCCTCTCCCTCAGCTGCTTTCTCTCTGTTTGTGTTCTGTCTCTGTCTAGGAACACCTTCTTGTACTCTTCCGAACTTTTCAACCGTGGTTTCTCTTGGAGGATCCTGTTCCGCACTGTTTCTGTCCTGAGAATCAGCTTGATAAGTCAGTTTCTCCCCTTCAAGTACCCCCCTATTCTCTGAAAATTTACAATCTCATCCATGTCTTCTCCCCCTATTTCTGTGATGATTTTCTCAATCTCCTTTCTTTCTTCCTGCCGTCTTTCAGTGTGTGTCCTTTCCTCTCTCTCCCGAAGCCCGTGGATAATCACTGATTTTGCCCTTTCCTCCTCCCATTGCCTCTTCCTCTGTGACTCTGGTTCCTGTCTGTATGTGGTCATTTTCTCCCTTGATTCTTCCAGTGGCTCTTGGTAGCATGGTTGTGCCTCAGCATTCGACCTATCTCCCTCTCCATCTGCACCCATCTGCTCTTCCCTTCCACTCACCGGCCCTTCTTTGCAGGCTGATATGACCTTAGCATAATTCATATCTCCTTCCTTCCTGTTCAGCCTCTCATCATCGTATGGTGTGTCTTCTCTGGTCACTACCCCTGAGACTTGCTTCAGCCTGTTTACCTCAAATTCTAGGACCTTTACCCTGGCTACTGCAGTTTCGACTTGTGACACCCAATTCTTCGTCTCCTTCTCCAACCTCTTTTCCCATTTCACAGAGAGCTCTTTCTCCATTTTTTCAGAAAGCTCTCCTAATTTTCTCTCCCATTCTTGCTCTATCCTTTTCCACTGTTCCTCCATCCATTCCTCCCTACCAGTACCATTGTCATCCGATCCCTGATTCCTGCGAGTCCCAACCATTTTTTTTATGAAAAAGAGAAAGAGAAAAAGAAAAAGGGGGAGAGAGTGAGAGATAGGGAGAGAGAGAAGGGGAGCCTAGAAGGAGGGGAAAAGAAGGGAAAAAGGGGGAGAAAGTGAAAGAGGGAAAAGGTAAGAGAGAGGGGGGAGTGTAAAGGGAAGAGAGAGAGAGAAGAGGAAAAGAGAGAGTAAGAGAGGAAGAGAGAGAGGGAGAGAGAGAGAAAGTGAAAGGAAGAGAGAGGAAGAGAGAGAGGATGAGAGAGAGGATGAGAGAGAGGATGAGAGAAAGGGGGAGAGAGAAAGAGAAAGAGAGAGAGAGAGAGAGAGAGAGAGAGAGAGAGAGAGAGAGAGAGAGAGAGAGAGAGAGAGAGAAAGAGAGAGAGTGAGAGAGAGAGAGAGAGAAAGAGAGAGAGAGAGAGAGAGAGAGAGAGAGAGAGAGAGAGAGAGAGGGGAAGAGAGAGGAAGAGAGAGGAAGAAAGAGGAGAGGAGAGGGAGAGAGATGGGGGGGAAAGGAAGGGTTATAGGGTCACTTCACAGGAAGGTGTAAAATCCTGTATATGTGTGTGTGTGTGTCTATATATGTGTGTGTGTGTGTGTCTGTATATGTGTGTGTGTGTTTATGTGTGTGTGTGTGTGTGTGTGTGTGTGTGTGTGTGTGTGTGTGTGTGTGTGTGTGTGTGTGTGTCTGTTACAGCTATTCAAGTGCCTAACAACAGTGCTGTTCTCCCCAAGTGTGCGTGCATATGTTTATGTAAACAGTACTTATTTCCCACGTATGTACTACATATGTATTGTATATGTACCCGATCTCTTGGTTCCCACTGTACTCTTATGCGTTTAAAATTACGTTCAAAAATTAATACACTAGGCTTCGCCTATATGCCGCTACCTCTAAATTCTATTAAATGCCAGTAAATGCTGCTTATTCTAATTCTGATAGCTCGAGGAGAGTGACCCCCAATTCCAGCTAGAGACAGGTACTATTGACCCCATGCAACTCAAACTAGGTGAATATCACTTGCGGCTGGCAGTGGAGTAACGTTGCAGGTCTGTCCTGTCCCAGAGGTTGAAGAAGTTTGATGCTTCTCGGTAATTTTTCCACTACCTTCCTGTATGCACTATATTCTCTAGCTCTTCTAATTTTTTCACTCACTCACTGTATTTACTGACACATCTATACATAGCTCTTATCTCCCTGGTCTTGAGTCGCACTTATTCTTCAAAATTCCCCACTGCGTTATTATGGCAACACTATTTAGGCCTGACACAACCGTTCACCCTTCCAACGGCCCCTACTAAACACTCAGCAACTATATCCTTTGTTTTCTTTTCTGTGATCACTTATATTTCCTTTTTTCGGGGCTTAAGTGATTATATGCACTCATGCGTGCACACGCCTATATCCCACACTCTATTCCTTATGGCACAGTCAGAAATTATCACCAAAACACGAGCTCAAACCGCGTGACTCCTCCACGAGTGTGTGTGTGTGTGTGTGTGTGTGTGTGTGTGTGTGTGTGTGTGTGTGTGTGTGTGTGTGTGTGTGTGTGTGTGTGTGTGTGTGTACAGTTCTATATCAAGTTTACCTATCTTTATTTGATAATTACTTATAATTGTCATTAAATATGTGCTGAACTCTCATTAGTCAATGGTCGTGTAAATAATGACCAGTTATGAAAACTGGTTCAGAGACTAACAGCACTGCTACAGCACTGCTACAGCACTGCTACAGCACTGCTACAGCACAGCTACAGCAATGCTACAGCACTGCTACAGTACTGTTACAACACTGCTACAGTACTCTGTTATAGCACTACTACAGTACTTTGTTACAACACTGCTACAGTACTGTTACAACACTGCTACAGCACTGCTACAGTACTGCTACAGCACTGCTACAGCACTGCTACAGCACTGCTACAGCACTGCTACAGTACTGCTACAGCACTGCTACAGCACTGCTACAGTACTGCTACAGCACTGCTACAGCACTGCTACAGCACTGCTACAGTACTGCTACAGCACTGCTACAGCACTGCTACAGTACTGCTACAGCACTGCTACAGCACTGCTACAGCACTGCTACAGCACTGCTACAGTACTGCTACAGCACTGCTACAGCACTGCTACAGCACTGCTACAGTACTGCTACAGCACTGCTACAGTACTGCTACAGCACTGCTACAGCACTGCTACAGCACTGCTACAGCACTGCTACAGCACTGCTACAGCACTGCTACAGCACTGCTACAGCACTGCTACAGTACTGCTACAGCACTGCTACAGCACTGCTACAGCACTGCTACAGCACTGCTACAGCACTGCTACAGCACTGCTACAGTTTTAGATAATAGCTCCTTTAATAACAATAAGACATATCACTTTCCTTGAAGAGCTGGATAACTAACCTTATTAATTTTAGTGACTTTTGTGTATTTCTTTAGTGCTTCTTAAAATAATTATATTATTTTGACTCAAAAAATTATTTTTGAGTCTAGAGAAAAAATCTTTTCAACAGAAACTGCTGATTTTATTAGTGGAGAAGATCTGACCGAAGACGACTTTCAAGTGTTGCAAGATGCCGAGGTGTTGCTCATTGATAATGATCTTCTGCCTCAGGTATGATGTTTCAAGTGTTGCAAGATGCCGAGGTGTTGCTCATTGATAATGATCTTCTGCCTCAGGTATGATGTTTCAAGTGTTGCAAGATGCCGAGGTGTTGCTCATTGATAATGATCTTCTGCCTCAGGTATGATGTTTCAAGTGTTGCAAGATGCCGAGGTGTTGCTCATTGATAATGATCTTCTGCCTCAGGTATGATGAACACAACCTAGTACACACCACGTATGATGAACACATTTTACTATACCTCAGGTATGATGAACACATCCCTGTATACATCAGGTATGATGACCACATCCTTTCATACCTCAAGTATGATGAACACAACCTGGCATACCTCATGTATGATGAACACAACCTAGTATACACATCAGGTATGATGAACACATCCTTGTATACCTCAGGTATGATGAACACATCTAGTATACCATAAATATGATGAACACTTTTCTAAATTCATATAATTTCTCTATTAGTGATGATGTCGTGGAAAATACTGTATATATTTTCCAGAAATACAGTAGTTATATGTAAATAGATGGCCATACTGTATTTAATAAAATTTATGTTATAAAAAATGGGAAGAAGCTGCGCCTGCGCAGAAGAGGCTCGCCATTGTTGTTTGAACTGGACAAAAATGTTAGGGAATAATGGGAAGAATTTTCGTGCTCTAGAGGTTAAAATTGGGCTGACACCTCTTAAATAGGAGCCGATATTGTTGGATGTGCATTCCTGCATAACTTGAGATATCAGACGACTGGACAAGACAGCTCCAGGAACCTCAGATTAGCTATCTAGATTTGTGTTATAATTCTGGCCAGTATTATTTTCATAAATTTGGTTAGAGTGAGGTTTTTGAGTATGATACACCTTAATCTCCAGTCAAATTAGTGGGTGATACTAAGATATATTCTCCTTCTGTTATGTAAATGTGTGAATATATAATCATTTATTAATTTTAATATACAGTCCACAAATTTATATATTTACCAGAATTCCTTTTGATGCATATTTCATTTGTAATTAATAGGTCCAGAGCAACTTGTGGATATGACAGTTGTAGGTATCGAATGGGGACATTTTTTGTGACCTAGGTCTCCCAAATTCCTACTTGTCTAACTGATAAATAGTAATTATCTTTGTTACCATTTACTGGTGTGTACATTATGTACATCCAGATAAATGCAATTTTCCACATTTAATTTGCCCGTTGGTCCTTCTTGAACCGGAGGTAATTAGTGAAGTCATTAATTAGTTAATTACTTAGTAATTATATGTGAAATGTCAGGAGGTGAATGTTAAGTTCACAAATTTACTTAATGTGTAGTGGATTATAATTATTACAATATTAATTTGATTAGACAATTCTGGCTAAAGATTATATTGTGTATAATATTAACTTTGCTATGCCAAATTCTGGCAAGGATTTATATTAATTTGTATAATATTAATTTTGATGAGCCAAGTCTGGCTAAAGGTTTGTATTAATGTACATTTAAATTTTATATTATAATTTTTTTACATGTAATTGCAAAGCTCAAGTGTAGCTAGGATTTATTCAAAGGTAAGTTGCACTATTTACCTTTATAAAGTGCATAATTAAGTACATAATCAGTGTTATTAATTAAGTTGAATTTAATACATTGCATCATAGCTGAAAATGAGGAAATTAATTTAGAAGACAAACATATGGAATATAGAGCAAAAAAAGCATCACTGCAAGCTAGAAAGGGTCATGTAACAAAAACATACAATAAATGTTTGGAATTAATGAATCAAGAAACTATGAATACTGATGATTTAAAATTGTATTTAGATGCTTTGGGGAATAGATATGATTCTTACAAATTATATTACAAAAAATATGAAGGAGATTTGTTAGTAAACTGTGTACATGAGGCTGAAGTAGATCTCATGATTAATCAGTAAAAGTCAGGCCTTGAATAAATTAAAATGTGTAAACCAGGCAGTTAATCAGTCTGCTCCAACAAATAAGATGTCTTTGTCAAAACTCCCAGAATTATGTTTACCTGTATTTAATCCTGGAGAAAATTGGGAGGAATTTTGGTCAATTTTTAAAGCAGCTGTACATGATAGGAGTGACCTAGCCTGTGTAACTAAATTATTTTACCTCAAAGAACAGGTAAGAGGAGATGCTCACATACTCATACAAGCCTTTCCCAATGTAGATGACTCTTACAAAGAAGCAGTTGACTTATTGAAAGTCACTTATGGTAATATAGAACAAAGTAGGTTGGATCTAGTGAATATCATTGTTAATTTAAAATCTCCAGATCACACTTACAAAAGTTTGCAGCAGTTTAGAATTAAACTGGAGAGCACTCTCAAAACTTTAGGTAATGAATATAATCTGAAGGAATCAGACTGGTTATTGAGTGCCATGGTACACAATAAATTAAGCTGTAAAACACTTGAATGATTCTCGAACAAATATCACAAGGATTATTTTGGACTGGAAGAAATAAGACTAGGTCTAAAAGAATTAATTTTGCAGTTGCAGACTAGCCAACTAACTCATTTTAAAGATGCAACACATAATAACTCTGAGGTATCTGTCAAGTTTCACAAGGGAAAAAATTATCCCAATGTTAATAATCAAAATTCATTTCCTAGAAATAGTTGCATAGGTACATATCAAGTAGCAGGAATCAGAAATAATGATTCTCCACAAGGTAAGAAGAATAAGTACCCTCCTAAGAGTAGCCCAGTTAATAAAAAACCAGTCAGAGAAAAGAGAGATTGTCTTTTCTGCAAGGGTACTCATTTTTCTAAGAATTGCAATGCATACAATTCATGGAATGATAAAGTTGAAAGATTGGAAGAACTTGACAGATGTATCAGGTGTTTAGGTAATCACAATGTAAAGGATTGTCATGCCAAATTAAACAACTGTTATCAATGTCAAAAAGGAAGACACCATATAGTCATGTGTAAAGGTCTATATGATAATGTTGATAATAATGATTATGTTGACAATCCTGACACAACAGTGGCTAATGTAAAAATTGCTGCTAATGTTAATAATGATGGTTTTGCTGAAGTAGCCTTACCTGTGTTACAGGTAAAAATTGATGATAAAAGGCATAAATCAAAAAATGTAAATGGGACCTGGGATCCCAGCGTACTTTTATAAAACGTAAATGTCTTGATGGTATGACAGTACAGATGGGAGATCCCACGATTTTAAAATTATCTGTTTTTCTCTCGGATAAAAGAGCTCAATTGTATGACACTGTTTATGTAACTGTCAGGTTGGGCAATGAGAAAAAACGTCTTAATGCAGTAATTGTAGATAGACCTCCAGAGAAAATATATACAATAGGACTTAGTAAGCTACAGAAAGACCCAATAAATATTTTTATAGGTAGTGACTATTATGCCTCCTTTGTAATGGGTATGGTAAAGAAATGTGGTGTCACCCTTTTAAAGACTGCTGGAGGCCATGTAATGTATGGTAGGATTCCTCATAATAATAATTCAACTAGAGGAAACTACAAATACCATAACTGTGTGTCTTACTCATGAAATCGTGCCCCAGTATAATTCTTCCATAGAGGATGGTGTTGAGCCAGTGCATAAATTGTGGGAATTAGGCAGCATTGGAATAAATGTAAATGAAGAAAGTCCAGACGATTCTTTTACTCAGGAACAGTACCTGAGAGATGTAAAATTTGAAACTTGACGATACTGGGTACGGCTTCCGTGGAGACTGAACCATCCAGAATTGCTCACTAATTACAGAATGGTATATGGACAGTTAAAGGCTCAGCTCCGCGAACTGAGTAAGACACCAGAATTGTTAACTGCCTATAATGATATAATTGCTGAGCAGTTAATTAATAAATTTATGGAAGAGGTACCTATTGAGCAAGCCAAAATTTATGGTCACTATTTGCCACATCACGGAGTGAAGAAGGATTCTAAGACCACTCCTCTGATAATTGTGTTTAATTGTAGTGTCAGGAGTAACAAAAATGTACCTAGTTTAAATGACTGTTAGATGACAGGTCCGTCGTTGACGGAAAAATTAGGAGATATCTTATTAAATTTCAGGGTGAAGAATTATGCCTTTACGGCTGACATAAGTAAAGCTTTCCTAAGAGTGGGTTTACAAGAGGCTGACCGGGATTGTACCCGCTTCTTATGGCCTGAGAATCCTAGTGACCCACTAGCCCTCTGAAAACCTTTCGCTTTAGGAGCGTATTATTTGGTGCTACATCCAGTCCGTTCCTACTTCAAGCGACGATAAATGCACACCTTAAACGTATAGGAAGTCCATTGAGTAAAGTAATGAGCAAACAATTTTATGTGCACAATTTCCTGGGTGTGACGTCAACTGAAGAGGAACTGTTAATGACTTATGGAGGGGCTAATAAAATAATGCAAAGCTCAAATATGCCTCTGAGGGAATGGAATAGTAATTCGTCCAAATTAAAGGACAAAATAAGTAAATATTACCCTGGAGATGAAGTGCCAAAATGTAGTAAAGTATTGCGTTTAACTTGGGATACTGAGAGAGATTTGTTAATGTTAAAACCTAATAATTACAGTATGCCCAATAAATTAACTAAGAGAGTTTTGCTTGCTGAAGTTTCCAAATGTTTTCATCCACTAGGTTTAGTGTCACCCCTTACTATAAGAGGGAAATTATTAATACAGGAAGCATGGAAACTTAAATGTGCTTGCGATGAAATTCTACCTGAGGAATTCATTAACAGGTGGGATGAATTAACTGGTGATTATGAAAATATTCCAATGTTGGAGTTCCCACGCCAGGTGGCCAATCCAATTGGGAAAAATGTACTCCACATTTTTCGTGATGCTTCAAAATTGGCATATGGAGCAGTTGCTTGCCTTCAATGTAATAGTGTTATTTCTCTTGTTATGTCTAAGGCTAAAGTGTCTCCAATTAAATCATGTACCTTACCTCAGTTGGAATTAACAGCCATTTATGTAGGTGTCAAATTAGCTAATTATATAAGAAATAAGTTGCAGGAGATAAATATAAGTGACACTGTAATTTGGTCTGATAATGAGGTATCCTTACAATGAATTCGTAATGGAAACAGTAAAAATTTTTACGTACAAAACAGAGTCACTGAAATTAATCAGATGCAAGAGAAGTATAATAGTTTGGGTCAGCATATGTTAACATTTAATCATATACTTGGTAAGGAGAATCCAGCTGATTTCTTGTTTCGAGGTTTACCTTATGCTAAATTTGTAAATGCTGTATCATGGTTTAAAGGACCGAGCTGGTTGGTAAATAAAGCTAATTGGCCTGTACAAAAGGCGTATATTGCTCGTGTTGAAATTACTGTGACCACTGCTCCAATAGTTTGTCCTCCCTTAGCCATTGACATAAATAGGTATTCTTCTTTACCCAAACTAATCAATGTAACTAAGTTGGTGTTTAAATTTCTGAACAAGATGAATATCTCATATAAGTTTTCACATCCTCTTGAATATTGGATAAAGAGGGTACAGGAAGAAATCTATGGAAATGAGATTAAATTGATGATGGAAAGAAAAATTGTGAAAGGTTCCATAATAGAGAAATTGGGGCTGTATTTAGAGAACAATGTAATTAGGTGCAGAGGTAGGTTACAAAATGCTGAATTGGGTGATTATGCTAAACACCCTATCTTACTGCCCAAAACTCATCATCTAACAAATTTGATTGTTCTAAATGCCCATAAAAATGTAATGCATGGTGGGGTACAAGATACCTAAAATTGTATTAGGGAAACTTTCTGGATTCCACAAGGACGACAAAGTGTAAAAAGGGTGATTAAATCTGGTGTAATATGTCGCCGTGTGGATGCCAAATCCTATATGTACCCAGGTCCTCCACCATTGCCAAATGCGTAATTTGAGTCGTTTAGCAACGAACTCCACACGGCAGCAGTGTGGAAAATATTGTATATATTTTCCAGAAATACAGTAGTTATATGTAAATAGATGACCATACTGTATTTAATAAAATTTATGTTATAAAAAATGGGAAGAAGCTGCGCCTGCGCAGAAGAGGGTCGCCATTGTTGTTTGAATTGGACACAAACGTTAGGGAATAATGGGAAGAATTTTCGTGCTCTAGAGGTTAAAATTGGGCTGACACCTCTCAAATAGGAGCCGAAATTGGTGGATGTGCATTCCTGCATAACTTTGAGATATCAGTCAAATTGGTGAGTGATATTAAGATATATTCTCCTTCTGTTATGTAAATGTGTGTATATATAATCATTTATTAATTTTAATATACAGTCCTCAAATTTATATATTACCAGAATTCCTGGTTTTGCATATTTCATTTGTAATTAATAGGTCTAGAGCAACTTGTGGATATGACAGTTGTAGGTATCGAAGGGGGACATTTTTTGCGACCTAGTTGTCTCAAATTCCTACTTTTCTAAGTAACACTGATAAATAGCAATTATCTTTGTTACCATTTACTAGTGTGTACATTATGTACATCCAGATAAATGTAAATTTCCACAGATGTTATCGTGTTGTTGATGGTGAAGTTCTTGTTGTTGATGCTGAAGATATTGTTGATGCTGAAGGTGTTGTTGATGCTGATGTTGTTGTTGTGGGGAACTTCGTGATTCCCCAGAACCGTTATAGTCACCCCCAGTTGGGGAAATGTAAGGGGAAGGACAATGCCTGAGACAGGTGCCAATTCTGTATAAACAATTAAATTTCTAGACTATAGTTTAGTCACTAAGCCTTCACAAGTACTGTATTGTACATTACTACTACATATATTTAGGCTAAGATAGAGATAATCATTAGCTTAACATAGTAGTTACACTTCCCTAACACACTAAATGCCTTAGGCACTCCGTTTCCTGCCAAAAGGCACCCTGGGGATGGCCGAGCCGCGGCTACGGCCTCAGCCACATTTCAGCTGTGAGAAAGGTGACTTTCCTTACAGGAACTATGCGCAGGGATTTACAGTTTGTACCCCATCCTTGACCCCCGAAACCTTCTCCAGGTAAACTCCAGGTAAACATACTATCCACCGCAGACAAGGAACTCACTAGCTGAAGCAGACAGTTGCATGACTCATACAGGTAGTTCTCATGTATCCCAGAACCCAACACTACCACGACCAGAGATCAACCATAGCAATTATCTGATATGACAATCTTCACACTGACTACTGTGTGGAATAACGGTTAGCACGCATTGATATGAGTTATCCAAGAGAGGAGCGGCAGCCTCTAAAGAAG
>NC_091351.1:21843392-21893433 GCF_038502225.1 Cherax quadricarinatus | reverse complement strand
AATAACCCAACTAGGTAGACTGTTCCACTCATCAACTACCCTATTTCCAAACCAATACTTCCCTACATCCTTTCTAAATCTAAACTTGTCTAATTTAAATCCATTACTGCGGGTTCTCTCTTGGAGAGATATCCTCAAGACATTTATATCCCCTTTATTAATACCCATCTTCCACTTATACACTTCGATCATGTCTCCCCTCATTCTTCGTCTAACAAGTGAATGTAATTTAAGAGTCTTCAATCTTTCTTCATATGGAAGATTTCTAATCCTATGTATTAATTTATTCATTCTACGCTGAATGTTTTCTAACGAATTTATGTCCATTCTGTAATATGGAGACCAGAACTGAGCTGCATAATCTAGGTGAGGTCTTACTAATGATGTATAAAGCTGCAGTATAACCTCTGGAATTCTGTTGCTTACACTTCTTGATATAAATCCCAATAATCTATTTGCTTTATTACGTACACTTAGGCCTTGCTGCCTAGGTTTAAGGTTGCTGCTCACCATAACCCAAAAGTCCTTTTCGCAATCTGAATGGCTAAGTTCTACGAAGTTGACGATCAAGAAGACGAATGGAAAGCCAGAAACGATGAAGAAGAAAGAGACTGCTGTGGAAACTGTTGTGGAAACCTCCAACGCATTCTTGGTGCTACCCGACGAATGTGAGTCGACTACTGGGATTGTCACGACGAACGACAACAAGGAAGGTAAGAATATTGTTGTTGTTGGGGATAGCCAGGTTAGATACATGGATAGGGCGTTCTGCTTGAAGGACAGGAGTATGAGACAGAGGGTTTGCTTTCCTGGGGCTGGGATGGAGGATATTATTAGCCGTCTAGATGACATCATGAGAGGTAATGGGAGCAATCCTATTATCTGTCTCAGTGCTGGAGGCAACGACGTTGGCAGACGTAGAAGTGAGGACCTGATTAGCAGGTATAAGTCAGCAATAGAGATAATTAGGAGGAAGGGTGGGAACCCTGTCATATGTGGTATTTTGCCAAGGAGAGGAGTTGGAAACGAATGGTTGTCCAGGGCAATTGGTGTCAATTGCTGGCTGGACAAATACTGTAAGGAAAATGCGGTAACATTCATTGACAACTGGGACCTCTTCTATGGCAGAAATAACGTGTATGCCAGGGATGGGGTTCACTTATCTAGGTCTGGGGTGGGGGGCACTGGCAACGGCAGGAGGAGCTGATAGGGCTTTAAACTAGGAATAGATAGTGGTATGGATTTTGGCGAGAACACAGTGAAGTCCCAGTGTAGTAATACTATGAGTTCAAGGAGAACTAGTAATAGGCAAAATGAGGTGGATATTGGAAAGTCAGTGACACTAGGCGATAAGGCCAATAATAGGTTTAGTGGAAAAACTTAAATGAGCAGGAAGGGTAAAGAAAAAGTAGTGTCATTAAATGAATATTATGCTAATACCCGTAGTGCTAGGAATAAAATGGACAAGTTGAGATTAGTTGCTCGTGCAGGTAACATTGATGTATTTGCAATCACTGAGACGTGGTTTAATTAAAAAAGTCGAGACATGCCTGCGGAATGTCACATTCATGGTTTTGAATTGTTCCAAGTAGACAGAAGTATCGGGAAGGGGGGTGGGTTGGCACTGTATGGCCGAGATCGCTTGAACTGTTGCATTAAAACGGGTATTAAGTCTGAAGTAACACATACAGAGTCTGTTTGGATAGAATTTTCAGAGGGACAAAAAAATTATTTTAGGTGTAATATACCATCCCCCAAACTTAGATAGGGACCAAGGGAGACTACTATGGGAGGAAATTGTTAAGGCCACAAGGCACGATAATGTAGTAATTCTAGGAGACTTTAACTTTAGTCATATTGATTGGAATTTCTTGACTGGGAATTCAGAATCAAACGACTTCTTAGAAATAGTTCAGGATTATTTTTTGAAGCAGTTTGTCACAGAGCCTACAAGGGGAAATAACCTGCTTGACTTGGTTTTGGCAAACAAGGTAACCCTCGTAAATAATTTAGAAACTACAGAGGAACTCGGCACAAGCGATCACAAATCAATTACCTTTAGCATTGAATGGAAGTATGAAAGTAAGCATAATACAGTACTGGTCCCAGATTTTCGATTAGCAGATTACAATGGGCTTAGAGAACACTTATCATCTGTAAACTGGAGTAACGAAGAGAGCTATCAGTATGGCAGCTTTCTTAACACAATACATGCTGCCCAAAGGACATTTAACCGATATAAGGAAATTAGATCAAATAGAAATGACCCCAAATGGATTAATAATAGGCTCAAATATCTTTTAGGTCAGAAGAAAGGAATTTATAGGCGTATCAAAAGAGGTGAGGGTCATCTTATGAACCAGTATATTGACATTAAGAGGGACATTAAAAAGGGGATAAGAAAAGCTAAACGGGACTATGAAATTAAAGTTGCTAGGGATTCAAAAACTAACCCAAAAAGTTTTTTCTAGGTTTATAGAACAAAAGTTAGAGATAAGATAGGTCCCCTTAAAAATAATGCTGGGCATCTCACTGACAAGGAGAATGAAATGTGCTCCATTCTTAATAATTATTTTCTCTCGGTTTTTACTCAGGAAGACACTGACAATATCTCAGTAATTAATCTTTATATTGGGCTTGAAGATGATAAATTATGCAATATCACAGTCACCAGCGAAATGGTTATCAAACGGATAGACCGATTAAAGCAAAATAAATCCCCGGGCCCTGATGAACTTTTTTTCAAGGGTTCTTAAAGAGTGTAAAATGGAACTCTGTGAACCTTTAACTAATATCTTTAATTTATCTCTTCAAACAGGTGTAGTGCCTGATATGTGGAAGATGACTAATGTAATTCCTATTTTTAAAGCAGGGGACAAGTCGTTACCGTCAAATTACCGCCCAATAAGCCTAAACTCAACTGTAGTCAAATTACTAGAGTCAATTATAGCTGATAATATAAGAAGACATCTCGATAGACATAATTTGATTAATGATACTCAAAATGGTTTCACCAGGGGCCGTTCCTGCCTAACTAATTTATTAACCTTCTTCAGCAAAGTTTTTGAGGCCGTTGATCAGGATAAAGAATTCGATATTGTTTATTTAGATTTTAGTAAGGCTTTTGATAGAGTACAACATCGGAGACTGCTGAAGAAAGTGGCTGCCCATGGCATTGGGGGAAAAATGCTGTCATGGATCGAGTCATGGCTAAACTAATAGAAAGCAGAGAGTGTGCATAAATGGGGTTGGTATAAACCTTGGTAATAAATACCGACAAGTTGGTTTAGAAAGACACGTAAGCAAACACTGTAAAATATTTATTAGAAAACGTTTCGGTCCTGGGACCTTGATCACTTCTAACATACAGAGGTAGAAAGACATTATATACATAGGCGGAGAGTGAGGTGTGACGCACGTGACCTGAGGAATGTCACGGCCACGCTAGCTGGAGATTCGTCTGTAAAAACTTGCATTTGTGGTCACAGAGGTGCCTGTGCTAACTTTCCTATGGTGTAGAAATATACCTAGTTGGATGAATCTTATTGTGGCTAGCTGGTCTAGTGGCTAACGCGACGGGCTGGAGTTTTGAGACTCTATGACCGCGGGTTCAATCCCGGCCGGGGGTATGGTTTGTCATAAGAACATAAGAATGGAGGAACACTGTAGAAGACCTACTGGCCCATGCGAGGCAGGTCCTTATCAAAACAACCTCTTCGTATGATGAGGACGGGTAGACGATGAAATCATGTGACTCCTGTGTTGTTGGATTGGTGCTGCTTAAGTATCATGTATGCCAATATTTTTGAAGTTTTGTAGTTTCCAGTGTTGCGTTCTATAGTGTCGGTGACGGCGATTAGTGAGGCTTCTAGGCACCGTCGGCGTCTGAGGTCTGGTTCGGTGAGAACGAGTTGTGCCTCATTCCAGTTCATCAAATGCCCCGTGGAGTCTTTGTGGAGGACACATGCGTACCTTACATCGTCTCTGTTAGAGGCATTTCGATGCTCATTCAGGCGGACTGCCTGAATGACCGCCTACATATTTCTTGGGACAGAACCCACAGGGGATAGTGTAGACGTCTGCTGTAGAAGTTAGAGGTGTGGGGCTGCGTTTCGTAGTGAGGTCTTTGATAGATGATGTGTTTATGGTGGAAACGTTGATGTTACTCATAGCAAGTGCCCTGCAGTCACAGTGGTGACGTGTACTTAGTTCAGTGGTGACGTGTACTTAGTTGAGTGGTGACGTGTACTTAGCTCTGTCAGTGGTGACGTGTACTTAGCTCTGTCAGTGGTGACGTGTACTTAGCTCTGTGAAGACCTGTTTGTGTGCTCTCTGTGAATCTGAACCAGGATGCCCTCCATTGAGCAACTTTACCAGCAGCTAAGAGAAGAGCTCAGAGTTGCTAAGCTGGAGATACGGTGATTAACGGAGGAGAACAAGAGGATTTGTAGTAATCCTCCTGTTGTGAGTCCCCAGGTTAAGAGGGGAGCTTGGTCAGTGGCCGGGCAACATGGAACCAAGCTGAAGATCAAGAAAACGGTTGGAGAGGCAGAAACAACGAGAAACCAGAAGACTACCGTGGAAACTTCCAACCCATTCTCGGTGCTACCTGACGAATGTGAGTGTTCTACTGGGAATGCCACAACGAGCACCAAAGAAGCATTGGCAGACGTGAGTGAGACATCCCTAGAAACCCCAACGAAGACCATCGAGATCGTCTTGACGAATTCTACAAGTGTTGTAATGCTACCTGGCGAATGTTAGTCGACTACTCGGAGCATCACAAAGGACGACGCAAAGGAAGGTAAAAACATTGTTGTTGTTGGGGATAGCCAGATTAGGTACATGGATAGGGCATTCTGCTTGAAGGATAGGAGTAGGAGGCAGAGAGTGTGTTTTCCTGGGGCTGGGATGAAGGACATTGTTAGCCATATGGATGACATCATGAGAGGTAATGGGAGAAATCCTATTATCTGTCTCAGTGCTGGAGGCAACGATGTTGGCAGACATAGGAGTGAGGACCTGATTAGCAGACATAGGTCAGCAATAGAGATAATTAGGAGGAAGGGTGGGAAACCTGTCATATGTGGCATTTTGCCAAGGAGAGGAGTTGGAAATAAATGCTTGTCCAGAGCAATTGGTGTCAATTGTTGGCTGGACAAATACTGTAAGGAAAATGCGGTAACATTCATTGACAACTGGGACCTCTTCTATGGCAGAAATGACATGTATGCCAGGGATGGGGTTCACTTATCTAGGTGTGGGGTGGGAGCAGGCCTGCACAGTGGAGGGAGCTGTTAGGTCTTTAAACTAGGAATAGTTAGTGGTATGGGTTTGGTGGGAAAACTGTAAGAGTCGCAGGGTAGTAATATGAGTACTAGGAGAACTAGTAACTAGGCAAAATGAGGTGGATATTGGAAAGCCCAGTGGCACTAATTGACAAGGACAGTAATAGGTTTAGTGGAATAACAGAACGGAGCAGGAAGGGTAAAGAGAGAGGAGGGTCTTTAAATATTTATTACACAAATAGTCGCAGTGCTAGGAATAAGATAGACGAGTTGAGACTAGTTGCTAGTGCAGGTAACATTGATGTATTTGCCATTACTGAGACGTGGTTTAATTCAAAAAGTCGAGACATGCCTGCAGAATGTCACATTCAGGGTTTTAAATTGTTCCAAGTAGATAGAAGTGTCGGGAAGGGGGGCGGGGTGGCATTGTATGTCCGAGATCGCTTGAACTGTTGCATAAAAACATAAGAACATAAGAAAGGAGGAACACTGCAGCAGGCCTGTTGGCCCATACTAGGCAGGTCCTTTACAATTCATCCCACTAACCATTTTACCAACACAATTTTCAATGCCACCCAAGAAACAAGCTCCGATGTGCAAGTCCCTCTCAAATCCAACCCCTCCCACTCATGTACTTATCCAACCTAAATTTGAAACTACCCAAAGTCCTAGCCTCAATAACCCAACTAGGTAGACTGTTCCACTCATCAACTACCCTATTTCCAAACCAATACTTTCCTATGTCCTTTCTAAATCTAAACTTATCTAATTTAAATCCATTACTGCGGGTTCTCTCTTGGAGAGATATCCTCAAGACCTTGTTAATATCCCCTTTATTAATACCTATCTTCCACTTATACACTTCGATCAGGTCTCCCCTCATTCTTCGTCTAACAAGTGAATGTAACTTAAGAGTCTTCAATCTTTCTTCATAAGGAAGATTTCTAATGCTATGTATTAATTTAGTCATCCTATGCTGAATGTTTTCTAACGAATTTATGTCCATTCTGTAATATGGAGACCAGAATTGAGCTGCATAATCTAGGTGAGGCCTTACTAATGATGTATAAAGCTGCAGTATGACCTCTGGACTTCTGTTGCTTACACTTCTTGATATAAATCCCAGTAATCTATTTGCCTTATTACGTACGCTTAGGCACTGCTGTCTTGGTTTAAGGTTGCTGCTTACCATAACCCCCAAGTCCTTTTCGCAATCTGTATGGCTAAGTTCTACATTATTTAACTTATAAGTGCTAGGGTTATGGACACTCCCGAGCTTCAGAACCTTGCATTTATCTACATTGAACTGCATCTGCCACTTTTCTGACCAAGAGTAGAGTTTGTCTAAATCCTCCTGAAGTTCCCTAACATCTACGTTTGAATCAATTATCCTACCTATCTTCGTGTCATCGGCGAATTTGCTCATATCACTAGTAATTCCTTCATCAAGATCATTGATATATATTATAAACAACAACGGGCCCAAGACTGGAACGCCACTTGTTACTGATCCCCACTCGGATTTAACCCCATTTATGGACACTCTCTGCTTCCTGTCAGTGAGCCGTGACTCGATCCACGAGAGCACCCTTCCCCCAATGCCATGAGCTGCTACTTTCTTCAACAGTCTTTGGTGCGGAACTCTATCAAATGCCTTACTAAAATCTAAGTAAACAATATCAAATTCTTTATCGTGGTCAACAGCCTCAAAAGCTTTACTGAAGAAAGTTAATAAATTAGTTAGACAAGACCGGCCTCTTGTGAATCCATGCTGAGTATCCTTAATCAAGCTATGCTTATCGAGATGGCTTCTTATAATCTCAGCTATAATTGACTCTAGTAATTTGCCTACAATTGAGGTCAGGCTTATTGGGCGGTAATTTGACGGTAACGACTTGTCCCCTGTTTTAAAAATAGGAATTACATTAGCCATCTTCCACATATCAGACACTACACCTGTTTGAAGAGATAAATTAAAAATATTAGTTAATGGTTCACAGACTTCCATTTTGCATTCCTTAAGAACCCTTGAAAAAACCTCATCAGGACCCGGCGACTTATTTTGCTTCAGTCTGTCTATCTGCTTCACAACCATTTCACTAGTGACTGTGATGTTACATAATTTATCTTCTTCTGATCCACTATAAAAATTAACTACCGGAATATTATTAGTGTCTTCCTGTGTAAAAACCGAGAGAAAATAATTATTTAAAATCGAGCACATTTCATTCTCTTTGTCAGTAAGGTGCCCATAGTTATTTTTAAGGGGATCTATCTTATCTCTAACTTTTGTTCTATAAACCTGGAAAAAACTTTTTGGGTTAGTTTTAGAATCCCTAGCAACTTTAATTTCATAGTCCCTTTTAGCTTTTCTTATCCCCTTTTTAATGTCCCTCTTAATGTCAATATACTGATTCATAAGATGACCCTCGCCTCTTTTGATACGCCTATAAATTCCTTTCTTATGCCCTAGTAGATATTTCAGCCTATTATTCATCCATTTTGGGTCATTTCTATTTGATCTAATTTCCTTATAAGGGATAAACGTTCTTTGAGCAGCATGTATTGTGTTCAGAAAACTGTCATATTGATAGCTCTCTTCGTTACCCCAGTCAACAGATGATAAGTGTTCTCTAAGCCCATCGTAATCTGCTAAGCGAAAATCTGGGACTGTTACTGAGTTATCCCTACTATCATACTTCCATTCAATTCTAAATGTAATTGATTTGTGGTCGCTAGCACCCAGTTCCTCTGAAACTTCTAAATTATTAACAAGGGATTCATTATTTGCCAGAACTAAGTCAAGCAGGTTATTTCCCCTTGTAGGTTCTGTCACAAACTGCTTCAAAAAACAATCCTGAACTACTTCTAAGAAATCGTATGATTCTAAATTCCCAGTCAAGAAATTCCAATCAATATGACTAAAGTTAAAGTCTCCTAGAATTACTACATTATCGTGCCTTGTGGCCCTAACAATTTCCTCCCATAGTAGTCTCCCTTGGTCCCTATCTAAATTTGGGGGACGGTATATCACACCTAAAATTAATTTTTCATGCCCCTCTGAAAATTCTATCCAAACAGACTCTGTATGTGTTACTTCAGACTTAATACCCGTTTTTATGCAACAGTTCAAGCGATCTCGGGCATACAATGCCACCCCACCCCCCTTCCCGATACTTCTATCTACTTGGAACAATTTAAAACCCTGAATGTGACATTCTGCAGGCATGTCCCGACTTTTTGAATTAAATCACGTCTCAGTAATGGCAAATACATCTATGTTACCTGCACTAGCAACTAGTCTCAACTCGTCCATCTTATTCCTAGCACTGCGACTATTTGTGTAATAAATATTTAATGACCCTCCTCTCTCTTTACCCTTCCTGCTCCTTTCTGTTATTCCACTAAACCTATTACTGTCCTTGTCAATTAGTGCCACTGGCTTTCCAATATCCACCTCATTTTGCCTATTACTAGTTCTCCTAGTACTCATGTTACTACCCTGAGACTTCACAGTTTTCCCGCCAAAACCCATACCACTAACTATTCCTAGTTTAAAGACCTAACAGCTCCCTCCACTGCGTTGGCCAGTGCTCCCACCCCACACCTAGATAAGTGAACCCCATCCCTGGCATACATGTCATTTCTGCCATAGAAGAGGTCCCAGTTGTCAATGAATGTTACTGCATTTTCCTTACAGTATTTGTCCAGCCAGCAATTGACACCAATTGCTCTGGACAACCATTCATTTCCAACTCCTCTCCTTGGCAAAATGCCACATATGACAGGTTTCCCACCCTTCCTCCTAATTATCTCTATTGCTGACCTATACCTGCTAATCAGGTCCTCACTCCTACGTCTGCCAACATCGTTGCCTCCAGCACTGAGACAGATAATAGGATTGCTCCCATTACCTCTCATGATGTCATCCAGACGGCTAACAATATCCTTCATCCCAGCCCCAGGAAAACACACTCTCTGCCTCCTACTCCTATCCTTCAAGCAGAATGCCCTATCCATGTACCTAATCTGGCTATCCCCAACAACAACAATGTTTTTACCTTCCTTGGCGTCGTCCGTCGTGATGCTCCGAGTAGTCGACTCACATTCGCCAGGTAGCATTACACCACTTGTAGAATTCGTCAAGACGTTCTCGATGGTCTTCGTTGGGGTTTCTAGGGATGTCTTACTCACGTCTGCCAATGCTTCTTTGGTGCTCGTTGTGGCATTCCCAGTAGAGCACTCACATTCGTCAGGTAGCACCGAGAATGAGTTGGAAGTTTCCACGGTAGTCTTCTGGTTTCTCGTTGTTTCTGCCTCTCCAACCGTTTTCTTGATCTTCAGCTTGGTTCCATGTTGCCCGGCCACTGACCAAGCTCCCCTCTTAACCTGAGGACTCACAACAGAAGGATTACTACGAATCCTCTTGTTCTCCTCTGTTAATCGCCGTATCTCCATCTTAGCAACTCTGAGCTCTTCTCTCAGCTGCTGGTAAAGTTGCTGAAGAGAGGGCATCCTGGTACAGATTCACAGAGAGCACACAAACAGGTCTTCACAGAGCTAAGTACACGTCACCACTAGTCCGAACACTTCGCCAACATCATCCCTTCAAGCGTCACTTGGTTACGTTACGTCGACGATGTCCTCGTAATAATTCCAAAACGTTTTGATGTACGGGATCTGCAGGCAAGGCTCAACGCAGTTGAACCGGCGATCCAGTTTACACTAGAAGAAGAGTCCAATGACAAGCTACCTTTCCTCGACGTCCTCATTCACAAAATAGACAACAACCTAAGATTTCAAGTTTATCGGAAAACCACCAATAAAAATGATCTCACACACTTCTATTCCAGTCAAGATACCAAGACCAAAAGAGGCATCATCATCGGGTTTTTCCTAAGAGCATACAGAATTTGTAGTCCTGAGTTTCTTGATGAGGAGTGTACATACATTCACCAAACATTCACAGAGTTACATTTTCCTTCTTTTTTCATCAAAGACTGCAAGAAAAGAGCTCTTCATATCATAAATTCTCCACGCATCAACACCGCTCCCAACAAAGTTATAATTCTTCCCAACAGCCAGGTTGCACTGAACGTCTCAAAAGTACTTTCACAAGCTAACACCAGAGTCGTCATCGCTTCTAGCACTTCATTAAAGGATATAACCAGGACAAAATCCAAGCACCACGAACCAGTCAATGCAGGAGTTTACACTATACCCTGTGGAGGCTGTGACAAGATTTACGTAGGTGAAACAGCCAGAAATCTCGACACCCGCCTCAATGAACACATTTACGCATGTAGGAACGATAACTTGAACAACGCCTGTGTACAACACCGAAATTCCACCAATCATCTCATGAAATTCAGAGACGCCCAATTAGTGATCAAAGAAACTAATTTCCGCAGACGCAAGTGCCTCGAATCAGCACTGATCGCTGTTTCGAATACAATTAAACAAAACAACGGCAGCTTCACCATCTCCGAAGTCTTAGCAAGAATCCTCCTGAAAACAGTAAACCCTGCCATCACATAGTCTCTCCTGTTATACTACACACAGCACAGAGAATGAACACTGAAACAAGCTGCCTCATTCCAGTCTATATTTGTCCAACCTATTTTTATGTTACCCAAGTAATAGCTTTTATATCCTTTTACTCATGTACGAATTAATTGCTCTACCATATTGTATTACTTTTGTCACTGCCACTACTACTACTACTACCACTAGTGAACATCGAAATGGTACCTCACTAGTATTACACCTCACTCTGAGCCTTTATATACCCTCTGTGTCCATGTATTGTTTGTAATGGTTTGATAAAGCTCCTGGAGAGCGAAACGTTGCCACAATAAATGTCACATTAGTTGCACTTGTGTCCTTTTACTTTACATATTGTCGGTAATTCTACCAACTTTATTACAATATGTCCATCCTGTAGTAAGGGGACCAAAACTGAGCAGCATAATCTAAATGAGGCCTCACTAGTGATGTATAGAGCTGTAAAATAACTTTTGGACTTCTGTTACTTATACTTCTTGAGATAAATCCAAGTAATCTGTTGGCCTTGTTGCGCACATTAAGGCACTGCTGTCTTGGCTTTAGATTTCTGCTTACCATGACTCCCAAGTCTTTTTCACATTCTGTATGACCAAGCTCTACTTCACCTAGATTATAGCTTCGAGGGTTATTTTCATTACCAAGGGCAAGTACCTCACACTTATCCACATTGAACTTCATCTGCCATTTTTCAGACCAAGACATTAATTTGTTCAAATCGTCCTGGAGTTCATTGATATCCTCCTCAGAGTGAATTATATGGCCTATCTTTGTATCATCAGCAAACTTACTCATGTCACTAGTAATCCCTTCATCAAGGTCATTAATGTAAATTATGAACAGGAGAGGGCCTAAAACTGATCCTTGTGGAACGCCACTAGTGACTAATCCCCATTCAGATTTCATTCCATTAATGGTAACTCTCTGCTTTCTATTGGTAAGCCATGCCTTAATCCATGCTAGAACTTTACCTCCTATACCATGAGCTGCCACTTTTCTTAAGAGTCTCTTGTGAGGTACTCTGTCGAAGGCTTTACTAAAATCCAAATAAACAATATCATATTCCTTATCACTGTCAACTGCCTTAAATGTTCTAATGAAGAACGTCAGTAAGTTTGTCAGGCAGGAACGACCTCTCGTGAATCCATGCAGAGATTCATTTATCAAGTTATGCTCTTCAAGGTGACTTCTGATAATGTCAGCTATAATTGATTCTAATAACTTGCCCACTATAGATGTCAGGCTTATTGGACGGTAATTTGAAGGAGTGGACTTATCCCCTGATTTGAATATAGGAACCACATTAGCCATCTTCCACAACTCTGGCACAACACTGGTAAGGATGGACGCATTGAATACACTCGTTAATGGCTGACTAAGCTCCATCTTGCATTCCTTAAGTACCCTTGAAAACAACTCATCGGGTCCCGGGGACTTATTTTGTTTCAGTTTATCTATCTGTTTAATAACCATGTCCCTCGTGACAGTAATATTAGTTAACTTAAATTCATCAGGAATTAAATAATTGTTAATTACTGGAATCTCATTTACATTTTCCTGTGTAAAAACTGACAAAAAATAGTCATTAAATAAGGAACACATTTCCAGTTCATTATCCGTCAGCTGTCCATTCCCAGATTTCAGAGGTCCTACTTTTTCCTTCACCTTCGTCCTATACACTTGAAAGAACCCCTTTGGATTAGTCTTTGATTCATTAGCAACTCTAATTTCATAGTCACGTTTAGCCTTTCTAGTCGCCTTTTTTACTTCTCTTTTAAGCTGAACATATTGGTCAGTAAGGTTAACCTCTCCTCTTCTGATGCGCCTATAAATTCCCCTTTTCTCCCCTAATATATGCTTTAGCCTCCTGTTAACCCATTTGGGATCGTTATTATTAGACCTAATTTCTCTCTGGGGAATGTATATACTCTGGGCACTGTGTACATTATTAAGAAAACAATCATAAAAGCAGATCCCTTCATATTCATAAGTATGATTATCGTCAATAAAATCATTTGCTAGATAACCCCAATCAAGATTAGATAGATGTTCCCTAAGTCCATTATAATCGGCAGAACGAAAATCAGGGATTTTTACTGTATTATCATTATTCTTGCATTCCCAATTAATGCTAAAAGTGATGGATTTGTGATCACTTGCGCCAAGCTCTTCAGTGATCTCCAGATTATTCACGAGTGTTTCCTTATTTGACAAGACTAGGTCTAGCAAATTATTACCCCTGGTAGGCTCAGTTACACTCTGTTTCAGAAAGCAGTCCTGAACTGTTTCCATAAAGTCACTGGACTCTAGATTACCTGTCAAAGAATTCCAGTCAATTTGACTAAAGTTAAAGTCCCCTACTATGACTATGTTACTGTAAACCATACCCCCGGCCGGGATTGAACCCGCGGTCATAGAGTCTCAAAACTCCAGCCCGTCGCGTTAGCCACGGGTTCAATCCCAGCCGGGGGTATGGTTTATTTGCAATCGTGTCATTACGATTTCTTAAGTCAACTATGTTACTGTGTCCAGAAGCCCTAACAATTTCGTCCCAAAGAAGTCTCCCTCTATCGTGATCCAAGCCTGGAGGTCGGTATATTACACCTAGAATTAGTTTTTCTTGACCCTCCACGAACTCTACCCAAACAGACTCTGTTACTGCTCCATCTATTTTTATACCTGTTTTTATGCAACAATTAATATTTTCTCGAACATCCAATGCAACTCCTCCCCCCTTCCCATTACATCTATCCACATTGAACAACTTAAATCCCTGAATATTACACTCAGCAGTCCTATCCCGACTCTTTAAATCATACCACGTTTCAGTTAATGCAATGACATCGAAGTTCCCAGCACATGCTACCAAACGTAGTTCATTAATTTTATTTCTTGCACTTCGACTGTTAGCATAAAATACCATCATATGTTTTTTCTTCTGCACATTTTTCCTATTCATCTTTGTTTTTACACAATTTCTGAAATTATCATTACCCAGAGTTACTCCATGACAGTTACTATTAAGATTCTTAATATCAGAGCATAAGTCAATATATCCATACTCATTATTAATCATTTCTAAACCCATACCTCTAACTAATCCTAGTTTAAAGTCCTAACAACCCCCTCAACTGAGTTAGCAAGAAAACCCGCACCTGCCCTGGATAAGTGAACCCCATCCCTGGCATGCATGTCATTTCGGCCATAGAAGTTGTCCCAGTTGTCAATGAATGGTACTGCATTATCCTTACAGTGTTTATCCAGCCAACAATTAATACCAATTGCTCTGGACAACCATTCATTACCAACACCTCTTCTTGGCAAAATGCCACATATAACAGGGCGCCCCCCCTTCTTCCTAATTATATCTATAGCTGCCCTGAACTTTCTAACTAAATCCTCACTTCTACGCTTGCCTATATCATTGCCTCCAGCACTGAGGCAAATAATAGGATTGATCCCATTACCGTTCATGATGTTGTCAAGCCGGCTAACAATGTCCTCCATCCCAGCCCCAGGAAAGCATACCCTTTGCTTCCTACTCCTGTCCTTCAAGCAGAATGCCCTATCCATGTATCTAACCTGGCTATCCCCAACAACAACAATATTCTTACCTTCCTTGTTGTCGTTCGTCGTGACGATCCCAGTAGTCGACTCACATTCGTCGGGTAGCACCGAGAATGCGTTGGAGGTTTCCACGGGAGTTTCCACAGCAGTCTTTTTCTTCTTCATCGTTTCTGGCTTTTCATTCGTCTTCTTGATCGTCAACTTCGTCGTCCCCTGCTGTCCAGCCACTGACCACGATCCCTTCTTGACCTGAGGACTCGAAACAGGAGGACTACTACGAATCCTCTTGTTTTCCTCGGTCAATCGCCGTATCTCCATCTTCGCTGCCCTCAATTCTTCCTTATGTTGCTGGTAAAGTTGCTCGATGGAGGGCATCTTGGTTCAGTCCACGGGAGCAAACAAGACACTTCTTCACAGAGTTAAGTACAGGTCACCACTGAGTTAAGTACAGGTCACCACTGAGTTAAGTACAGGTCACCACTGAGTTAAGTACAGGTCACCACTGAGTTAAGTACAGGTCACCACTGAGTTAAGTACAGGTCACCACTCCAACGAGTACAGGTCACCACTCCAACGGTGACCTGTTTAGATTTAGAAAGGACATAGGAAAGTATTGGTTTGGAAATAGGGTAGTTGATGAGTGGAACAGTCTACCTAGTTGGGCAATTGAGGCTAGGACTTTGGGTAGTTTCAAATTTAGGTTGGATAAATACATGAGTGAGAGGGGTTGGATTTGAGTGGGACTTGCACATCAGAGCTTATTTCTTGGGTAGCATTGAAAATTGGATTGGGCAAATGTTTTGGTAGTGGGATAAATTGTAAAGGACCTGCCTAGTATGGGCCAACAGGCCTGCTGCAGTGTTCCTGCTTTCTTATGTTCTTATGTTCTTATGTTCCCGAGCTTCAGAACCTAGCATTTATCTACATTGAACTGCATCTGCCACTTTTCTGACGAAGAATAGAGTTTGTCTAAATCCTTCTGAAGTTCCCTAACATCTACGTTTGAATCAGTTATCCTACCTATCATTGTGTCATCGGCGAATTTACTCATTTCACTAGTAATTCCCTCATCAAGGTCATTGATATATATTATAAACAACAACGGGCCCAAGACTGATCTCTGTGGAACGCCATTTGTTACAGGTCCCCACTCGGATTTAACCTCATTTATGGACACTCTCTGCTTCCTGTCTGTGAGCCATGACTCGATCCACGAGAGCACTCTTCCCCCAATTCCATGAGCTGCCACTTTCTTTAACAGTCTCTGGTGCAGAACGCTATCAAAAGCCTTACTAAAATCTAAGTAAATAATATCAAATTCTTTGTCGTGATCTACAGCCTCAAAAGCTTTTCTGAAGAAAGTTAATAAATTAGTTAGGCAAGAACGGCCTGTTGTGAATCCATGCTGAGCATCATTAATCAAGCTATGCTTATCGAGATGGCTTCTTATAATCTCAGCTATAATTGACTCTAGTAATTTGCCTACAATTGAGGTCAGGCTTACTGGGCGGTAATTTGACGGTAACGACTTGTCCCCTGCTTTTAAAAATAGGAATTACATTAGCCATCTTCCACATATCAGACACTACACCTATTTGAAGAGATAAATTAAAAATATTAGTAAATGGTTCACAGAGTTCCATTTTGCATTCCTTAAGAACCCTTGAAAAAACCTCATCAGGACCCGGTGACTTATTTTGCTTCAGTCTGTCTATCTGCTTCACAACCATTTCACTAGTGACTGTGATGTTACATAATTTATCTTCTGGCCCACTATAAAAATTAATTACTGGAATATTGTTAGTGTCTTCCTGTGTAAAAACCGAGAGAAAATAATTATTTAAAATTGAGCACATTTCATTCTCTTTGTCAGTAAGATGCCCATAGTTATTTTTAAGGGGACCTATCTTATCTCTAAGTTTTGTTCTATATACTTGGAAAAATTTTTTTGGGTTAGTTTTCGAATCCCTAGCAACTTTAATTTCATAGTCCCTTTTAGCTTTTCTTACCCCCTTTTTAACGTCCCTTTTAATGTCAATATACTGATTCATAAGATGACCCTCACCTCTTTTGATACGCCTATAAATTCCTTTCTTATGCCCTAGTAGATATTTCAGCCTATTATTCATCCATTTTGGGTCATTTCTATTTGATCTAATTTCTTTATACGGGATAAACGTTCTATGAGCAGCATGTACAGTGTTCAGAAAACTGTCATATTGATAGCTCTCTTCGTTACCCCAGTCAACAGATGTTAAGTGTTCTCTAAGCCAATTGTAATCTGCTAAGCGAAAATCTGGAACTGTTACTGAGTTGTCTCTATTATCATGCTTCCATTCTATGCTAAAGGTAACTGATTTGTGATCACTTGTGCCGAATTCCTCATTAATCTCTAAATTATTAACAAGGGTTTTCTTTGTTCGCCAGAACCAAATCAAGAAGGTTATTTCCCCTTGTAGGTTCTGTCACAAACGGCTTCAAAAAACAATCCTGAACTACTTCTAAGAAGTCGTTTGATTCTAAATTCCCAATCAATTTGACTAAAGTTTAAGTCTCCTAGAAATACTACATTATCGTGCCTTGTGGCCCTAACAATTTCCTCCCATAGTAGTCTCCCCTGGTCCCTATCTAAGTTTGGGGGACGGTATATCTCACCTAAAATCTATTTTTCAAGTCCCTCTGAAAATTCTATCCAAACAGACTCTGTATGCATTACTTCAGCCTTAATACCAGTTTTTATGCAACAGTTCAAGCTATCTCGGACATACAGTGCCATCCCACCCCCCTTCCCGATACTTCTGTCTACTTGGAACAATTTAAAACCCTGTATGTGACATTCAGCAGGCATGTCCCGATTTCTCGTATTGAACCACGTTTCAGTTAAAGCAAGTACATCACTGTTACCTGCACTGGCAACTAGTCTCAACTCGTCCATCTTATTCCTAGGACTACGACTATTTGTGTAATATATATTTAAGGATCCTCCTTTCTCTTTACCATTCCTGCTCCTTTCTGTTATTCCACTAAATCTATTACTGTCCTTTTCACCTAGTGCCACAGGCTTTCCATTATCCACCTCATTTTGCCTGTTTCTAGTACTCATAATACTACACAGGGACTTCACTGTTTTCCCGCCAAAACCCATGCATTTAACTATTCCTAGTTTAAAGACCTAACAGCTCCCTCCACTGAATTGGCCAGTGCTCCCACCCCAACCATAGATAAGTGAACCCCATCCCTGGCATACACGTCATTTCTGCCGTAGAAGAGGTCCCAGTTGTCAATGAATGTGACCGCATTTTCCTTACAGTATTTGTCCAGCCAGCAATTGACACCAATTGCCCTGGAGAACCCTTCATTTCCAACTCCTCTCGGCAAAATACCACATATGACAGGGTTCCCACCCTTCCTCCTAATTATCTCTATTGCTGTCCTATACCTGCTAATCAGGTCCTCACTCCTACATCTGCCAACGTCGTTGCCTCCAGCACTGAGACAGATAATAGGATTGCTCCCATTACCTATCATAATGTCATCCAGATGGCTAACAATATCCTCCATCCCATCCCCAGGAAAGCAAACCCTCTGTCTCCTACTCATGTCCTTCAAGCAGAATGCCCTATCCATGTATCTAACCTGGCTATCCCCAACAACAACAATATTCTTACCTTCCTTGTTGTCGTTCATCGTGACGATCCCAGTAGTCGACTCACATTCGTCGGGTAGCACCGAGAATGCGTTGGAGGTTTCCATAAGAGTTTCCACAACAGTCTCTCTCTTCTTCATCATTTCTGGCTTTCCATTCGTCTTCTTGATCGCCAACTTCGTCCCCTGCTGTCCAGCCACCGACCACGATCCCTTCTTGACCTGAGGACTGGAAACAGGAGGACTACTACGAATCCTTTTGTTTTCCTCAATCAATCGCCATATCTCCATCTTCGCTGCCCTCAATTCTTCCTTAAGCTGCTGGTAAAGTTGCTCGATGGAGGGCATCTTGGTTCAGTCCACGGAGAGCACACAGGGCACTTCTTCACCAGTGACCACAGAATGCTATCACCAGTGACCACAGAGTGCTATCACCAGTGACCACAGAGTGCTACCACCAGTGATCACAGAGTGCTACCACCAGTGACCACAGAGTTCTATCACCAGTGACCACAGAGTGCTACCACCAGTGATCACAGAGTGCTACCACCAGTGACCACAGAGTGCTACCACCAGTGACCACAGAGTGCTACCTCCAGTGGCTACAGAGTGCTACCACCAGTGACCACAGAGAGCTACCACCAGTGACTACAGAGTGCTACCACCAGTGACCACAGAGTGCTACCACCAGTGACCACAGAGTGCTACCACCAGTGACCACAGAGTGCTACCACCAGTGACCACAGAGTGCTACCACAAGTGACCACAGAGGGCTACCTCCAGTGACCACAGAGTGCTACCACCAGTGATCACAGAGTGCTACCACCAGTGACCACAGAGTTCTATCACCAGTGACCACAGAGTGCTACCACCAGTGATCACAGAGTGCTACCACCAGTGACCACAGAGTGCTACCACCAGTGACCACAGAGTGCTACCTCCAGTGGCTACAGAGTGCTACCACCAGTGACCACAGAATGCTATCACCAGTGACCACAGAGTGCTATCACCAGTGACCACAGAGTGCTACCTCCAGTGGCTACAGAGTGCTACCACCAGTGACCACAGAGAGCTACCACCAGTGACTACAGAGTGCTACCACCAGTGACCACAGAGTGCTACCACCAGTGACCACAGAGTGCTACCACCAGTGACCACAGAGTGCTACCACCAGTGACCACAGAGTGCTACCACAAGTGACCACAGAGGGCTACCTCCAGTGACCACAAAGTGCTACCACCAGTGATCACAGAGTGCTACCACCAGTGACCACAGAGAGCTACCACCAGTGACTACAGAGTGCTACCACCAGTGACCACAGAGTGCTACCACCAGTGACCACAGAGTGCTACCACCAGTGACCACAGAGTGCTACCACCAGTGACCACAGAGTGCTACTACCAGTGACCACAGAGTGCTACCACCAGTGACCACAGAGTGGTACCACAAGTGACCACAGAGGGCTACCTCCAGTGACCACAGAGTGCTACCACCAGTGATCACAGAGTGCTACCACCAGTGACCACAGAGTGCTACCACCAGTGACCACAGAGTGCTACCACCAGTGACCACAGAGTGTTACCACCAGTGATCACAGAGTGCTACCTTCAGTGACCACAGAGTGCTACCACCAGTGACCACAGAGTGCTACCACCAGTGACCACAGAGTGCTACCACCAGTGACCACAGAGTGCTACCTTCAGTGACCACAGAGTGCTACCACCAGTGACCACAGAGTGCTTCCACCAGTGACCACAGAGTGCTACCACCAGTGACCACAGAGTGTTACCACCAGTGATCACAGAGTGCTACCACCAGTGACCACAGAGTGCTACCACTAGTGACCACAGAGTGCTACCACCAGTGACCACAGAGTGCTACCACCAGTGATCACAGAGTGCTACCACCAGTGACCAGAGTGTTACCACCAGTGACCACAGAGTGCTACCACCAGTGACCACAGAGTGCTTCCACCAGTGACCACAGAGTGCTACCACCAGTGACCACAGAGTGTTACCACCAGAGACCACAGAGTGCTACCACCAGTGACTACAGAGTGTTACCACCAGTGACCACAGAGTGCTACCACCAGTGACCACAGAGTGCTACCACCAGAGACCACAGAGTGCTACCACCAGTGACCACAGAGTGCTACCACCAGTGACCACAGAGTGCTACCACCAGAGACCACAGAGTGCTACCACGGCTTCTCATTCCGCCCCAGTGATTCCTGAACTACTTACCAATAACTTCGGCAAATCAGAATACTATCTTTCCGGCACATGTATATATTACCTTTCCTTCATTGGAGTTATTCATATATTCAATTTTTCCATCATTTGTTTTTGATAAGATTAGTTCTTATTCAATTGTTTTATATTTTATAAGTTTTACTATTTGTACACACACACACACACACAGACACACACACACACACACACACAGTGAAGAGGCGGGGCCAGGAGCTTGGACTCGACCCCTGCATCCTCAACTAGGTGAGTACACTTAGGTGAGTACACACACACACACACACACACATAGCATCGAAAGTCAAATCTGACCCGAAACTGCTGTATAGCCACATTAGGAGGAAGACAACAGTCAAGGACCAGGTGATAAGGCTGAGGAAAGAAGGTGGAGAACTCACAAGAAACGATCAAGAGGTATGTGAGGAGCTCAACACGAGATTTAAGGAAGTATTTACAGTAGAGACAGGAAGGACTCTGGGGGGACAGACCAGATGGGGACACCAGCAAGGAATACACCAACAAGTGTTGGACGACATACATACAGATGAGGAGGAGGTGAAGAAACTGCTAAGGGACATCGATACCTCAAAGGCAATGGGACCGGACAACATCTCCCTGTGGGTCCTTAGAGAGGGAGCAGATATGTTGTGCATGCCACTTACCACAATCTTCAACACGTCCCTGGAAACTGGGCAACTACCTGAGGTATGGAAGACGGCAAATGTAGTTCCCATTTTTAAAAAAGGCGACAGAAAAGAGGCACTAAACTATAGACCTGTGTAATTGACGTGTATAGTATGCAAAATTATGGAGAAGATTATCAGGAGGAGAGTGGTGGAGCACCTGGAACGGAACAAGAGTATAAATGCCAACCAGCACGGATTCACGGAAGGCAAATCTTGTGTCACAAACCTTCTGGAGTTTTATGATAAAATAACAGAAGTAAGACACGAGAGAGAGGGGTGGGTTGATTGCATCTTCTTGGACTGCAAGAAGGCCTTTGACACAGTTCCTCACAAGAGATTAGTGCAGAAGCTAGAACATCAGGCGCATATAACAGGAAGGGCACTGCAATGGATCAGAGAATACCTGACAGGGAGGCAACAACGAGTCATGGTACGTAATGATGTATCACAGTGGGCACCTGTGACGAGCGGGGTCCCACAGGGGTCGGTCCTAGGACCAGTGTTATTTTTGGTATATGTGAACGACATGATGGAAGGGTTAGACTCAGAAGTGTCCCTGTTTGCAGATGATGTGAAGTTAATGAGGAGAATTAAATCTGATGAGGACCAGGCAGGACTTCAAAGAGACCTGGACAGACTGGACACCTGGTCCAGCAAATGGCTTCTCGAATTTAATCCTGCCAAATGCAAAGTCATGAAGATAGGGGAAGGGCACAGAAGACCACAGACAGAGTATAGGCTAGGTGGCCAAAGACTGCAAACCTCACTCAAGGAGAAAGATCTTGGGGTGAGTATAACACCGAGCATGTCTCCGGAAGCACACATCAATCAGATAACTACTGCAGCATATGGGCGCCTGGCAAACCTGAGAACAGCATTCCGATACCTTAGTAAGGAATCATTCAAGACACTGTACACCGTGTATGTCAGGCCCATACTGGAGTATGCAGCACCTGTTTGGAACCCGCACTTGATAAAGCACGTCAAGAAACTAGAGAAAGTACAAAGGTTTGCGACAAGGTTAGTTCCAGAGCTAAGGGGAATGTCCTATGAAGAAAGATTAAGGGAAATCGGCCTGACGACACTGGAGGACAGGAGGGTCAGGGGAGACATGATAACGACATATAAAATACTGCGTGAAATAGACAAGGTGGACAAAGACAGGATGTTCCAGGGAGGGGACACAGAAACAAGAGGCCACAATTGGAAGTTGAAGACACAAATGAGTCAGAGAGATAGTAGGAAGTATTTCTTCAGTCATAGAGTTGTAAGGCAGTGGAATAGCCTAGAAAATGACGTAGTGGAGGCAGGAACCATGCACAGTTTTAAGACGAGGTTTGATAAAGCTCATGGAGCGGGGAGAGAGAGGGCCCAGTAGCAACCGGTGAAGAGGCGGGGCCAGGAGCTAAGACTCGACCCCTGCAACCACAAATAGGTGAGTACAAATAGGTGAGTACACACAGAGTCACGCAGACGTGGGTGCAAAAGGCTCCGAGAACCTTAGTGTTTTTAAGGCGTGCAGTAACTGCTAGCAGTAATCAGTGGTAGTGACAATGTCAGTGAGCAATCCTACGAGTGATAACTAAAGTTATTAGTTAAAAAAGTCGAGAGGAAGCCTGAAATCATTAATATTTCAAAGTGCCAAACCGTTAGGGCCTAGTAAGGCACCTGTTGCCTCACAGATTCAAATATATTAAGATCAAAGTGAGTGTGGAAGCAGTTGTTCAAGAATTACCAGCGTTTGGATAACAAGTGAAATGTGGGGCACCATACAGTGAGAGGGAAAAAGTTAATAAGCAAAAGGAGAAAGGAAAAATAAAACATATAATAAGGGAATAGTGGCAGATTAGGCCTGCTGAAGCAGTGATGTCACAACAAGTTGCGTGACATTATACATATAAAGTGAAGTGTGTATAATGTATACAACGTGGGATGTATGTGCATATATGGTTATAAACATCACGGGTGAAGGATCTCCAAAATAGTGACAGAAAACCTATATACGACGACTATGTCATCAGCATCTGGCAACTTGTTATCGCACCGCTGCCAGTGCAAGTATTACTCACCTACTGTGGATTGCATGTTATGGGCTCTGGATCCTGGTCTTGCATCACTGTTAGATACTGGTCACTCACTCCTGCAAGCTATCAGCAGATATAGAGTAGAAATGGCATTGATAAGGTGAAAATAGTGTTGACGAGAGTGTGAGGAGGAGAGCAGCCTAGCGAGAGGTAACGTAGTATTACTACCGGTATTTACTAGCAGTAGGAATACTTAGGAAGCTAGGAAGTCCACTCTCAATGTGAGCAAGGAATAGCATAATAACCAGCAGTAATTAATACTTAAATCCAGAAAGTGCAATAAATGGAGAGAGTAGCAATACTAGGGAAGACAGCTAGGACTAAATTTGAGCCTACACGACAGAGAGGTATAACGGATCTTTCAACCACAACAACCCCCTCCCCTACCCCTTCCCCTACTCTCTCTGTGACCCCCTCCCCTGCCCCTCTACCCCCCTCCCCTGCCCCCCTGCCCCACTCCCCTACCCCCCTAATCATCTTTCTCTCACACAAACATACACACACACACACACACACACACACACACACACACACACACACACACACACACACACACACACACACACACACACACACACACACACACACACACCCACACAACTTTACTAGGTAAACACACACACACACGCACACACACACACACACACACACACCCGTAAGGACCCCGCGGTCACTCTACCCTCATCCTTTGCTTCCCCTCTCCCCTCCCCCCTTAATCCCATCCCTCTCTCTCCCGCACATACAAACACACATACACAAACACACATACACTTGACACATACACATACTCCCCCTTCACCGAGCGGTGGTTACTGGACCTTCGTCTTCACCATCAGGATTGGTGCGTCGGTGGCTGCCTACCCAAGGGCAGGAAGCCTCCCTCTGCACTCCTGTTGCTGTCTGAAGTCTCCATGCCTCAGCCTGTAAGTGTGGTCTGCACGCCATACAGCCAGTGTTGCCTCTCCTCACCGTTCAGGGCATACAGTTGAAGATTGAGACACTTATGCAGCATATGGGAATCTTTATTCAGGAAACGTTTCGCCACACAGTGGCTTCATCAGTCCATTGGACTGATGAAGCCACTGTGTGGCGAAACGTTTCCTGAATAAAGATTCCCATATGCTGCATAAGTGTCTCAATCTTCAACTTGTGGGTTTTTCAAACCATTCATCACAGGGCATACAGTGCTCCATCAAGCTTCAGCTCACCTCCTAAGTGTCCTGTGCCTCCAGAGACGGACTCCACAAGAGACTTTAAAGTATTAGCCAGGCAAGTACTTGTGTCTACTTCACACATACTTGCCTAGCCAATTATTCTCACAGATTTGGCCACCACATCTAATTTACGATGCCTTCAATGCCTTCCACTTCCTTCCCCCTTACCACTCCTCCTCTACTGCCAACACCTGCCTCTACTCTGTCTACTCCTACCTCTATGGCCTACTCTGCCTCTACCTCTTCCAAACCCAATTCTTTTTAGCTTAACGTCAAATACTCTAAATCTGATCATGCCACTATCTGTCCTGGAAATTTATTGTACCAGATCACTGGCGCTCCTCAGCTGAAAGTCTTTAAAACCAACTCAGGCTTCAAACTACTTCTTGACAGACATTCTTACGAAACGTACACCTCAACCGAGACCAGACAAAAACTTCTCAATGCAGGCTTCACTATTATTTGGACTCCTGAGCACCGCGCCAAATGCGCAGTGATCGCAAAACACGTAGAATATTCTCTCCTGACAGCCTATGACACAGACAAAGAAGACTTAATCAAAGACATTAGTACTAAGAACAAAATCTCTGGTGACGATATTTACAGACCTGAAAGCTCTACCATCCTCAAAATACGCTGTTCAACTCCTTCTGACGCCTCTACACTCTTCAATCAAGGAATCCTTGCCAAGACAATCCGCATTCCTCCAAACACCCTCTTCACTCCACACTTTCACCCCATCACACAATGTCTGAAATGCTACAAATTCGGCCAAGGCAAAATCTCATGCACTTCCACACAAACCTGCTCCAGATGTTCAGCAACTGGCCACTTCAGGAACACTTGCAACCTCTCCCTTAAATGTTCTAACTGAGGCGGGTCACACACTGCAGTTGCAAATTCCTGCCCTACTAGAAAAGACATTCTCTCCACCCTCAGAGCAAGCCAACCTCCCTCCCTCCCCAACCTCTTCACTGCACCTCCCCCCTACCATACCTTCCTCCCCTACCCCCAATGCCTGGGTTACTCCATGCACTTGGTCTACCTCTCCTACTCTACACACTTCAAACACAAACACACAAACTACAATCACCTCTCCTTCTACACCTACACCCACACTAGATTACGAAACTAAGTGCCAACTCGCCACTGCTGCCCACTCTGCGATGATAATCTCTCAAGCTTACCAATCAGACTACTCACATGTCCTTAACCTAATCTTGTCTGCTAACAATCTTCCCCCTTTAATTATCCCTCCTTCCTGCTTGTCTTCTAAGCCCCATTCAACCTCTACCTCCTCCCTCTCTCCCACCCCACCACTTCCAACACCCATCAACTCGCCTCCTCCCCTACCCCTCTACACTACTTCCACCCCTCCCACCAACAACACTGCTGCTGCTGCTACGACCACCCCTCCCCCTTCCTCCTTACCCACTTCCTCATCCCCAACCAAAGCTTCCACTTCCTCATCCATTATCATAGCTTCCACTTCCTCATCCCTTACCAAAACTTCCACTTCCTCTGCATCTACCTTCGCCCACTCCTCCACCACAACCAAAACTTCATCCAGGTCCAATTCCTCCTCCAGACAAAATCCACTCAAACCTAAACTTGCCCCAACTTCTGACAGACAGACAAAAGAACATAAAAACAGATCCATCTCTTCCTCCCCCTCCAGGAAACGGGTCTGTAACACCTACAAACTCACATCAACTGATGGCGCCACTATCACAGGTTTTAATATCCAAACTCCTCCCTCGACATTAACTTTGCTATGACGAAACCATTAAATCATGTTTAAAGTGATTCAGTTCAATGTACGTTCTTACTTTACAATTAGACACCTACTGGCCGAGCTCCTTGAAGCAGAGAGGCCAGATATTGTTTTTGCTGAACAGTACCTGCCTCAAAGCCCCTCAACGTATCCGCCATTATGGTTATACTGCACTACAGTCCCCCTATGATCCCCACGATGGGGTTGCCATCCTTGTCAAATCCACCATAAAACACGAATTTCTCCCAATCCCTTTTATTCACCAACACTGTCTTGCAGTCAGAATACACACCCACCTTGGCCCCTTTATCTTTTTCACCACCTATGCTCGCCCAAACACTATTCTCAACAGCCACGATCTTTCCTTAGTCTTCAACTACACCAACACACCAACATACCTACTAGCTGACATGAATGCCAAACACACCGCCTTTCATCACACCAGTAACAACCAACTTGGTCACCAATTACTCAACTTTACAAACCATGAACACCTAATTCATCTCGGCCCAGACTTCAATACCTTCTACAATAAAACGGGCCAAGGCAAACCAGACATCATTCTGGCAAACCGGTCCAGCTCTCTATTTCAACATTACATCTCACCTGGCCCTATTACAGGCTCTGATCACATCCCAGTCATCTTACACATCTCCTCCAACCCTATCCTCATTTCAACCACGCCTTCCTTCTCCTACAAGAACGCTGATTGGGATGCTTTCAAACAACACATAGACAATATTAACCTCAACTATGACTACAACAACAAACCTATCTCTGACATCGATACTCAACTTGATCTCATCCAGGACACCATTACACAAGCAGCCAACATCGCAATACCAAAGAAAACTCACACCACTCGTTATTCCTTCAAACCGTCACTCAGAACAAGAAGACTAATTATCTGCTACCACAACCGCTTCCTCTACAACACACATAGATTTAATCAAGTCCGATTAGATCTCACTTACCTTAGAAACAACATTTCACACAGCCTAGACCAAGACCACAACAATCACTGGTCACAACTAATACAACAAGCAGACAAACAGCGTATTAAAAACACTAAAGCCTTCTGGAACTTTATCAAAAAAATCAGAGGCACAACTCCCACCAACAAATTCAAACACATCACCCACAACAACACACACATCTCAGACCCGGAGGCTGCTACCAATATCTTCAAACACATCTGGGAGAACATCTTCCACCCTCACCCACCCCACCCTAACGTTATTCAACACATTCAGAACATAGAACACTGGAACACTGCACACACACAAGAAACAACACCAGATAGCCACATCCATCTAGACTCTCTTACCTCCTCCCAAGAACTCGACACTCCTTTCACCAACACAGATATTAAAACTCTCCTCAGACACCTTCCTCCCAAAGCTCCTGGTGCCTCTGGCCTAAACCATATTATCCTAAAACACATTCCTAACTCTATCATTACTGCCTACACAAACCTCCTCAATGCCTCCCTTGCCTCTGGATACTTCCCTTCCCTCTTCAAAGCTGCTACTGCTATCCTCCTTCCTAAACCCAATAAAGACCACTCTGACCCTAGAAACTATCGCCCTATCAGCCTCCTCGAAACTTTAGGAAAACTCTTTGAAAAACTCATCAACCATCGCCTTCGCAGATACCTGGAACGCAATTCTCTACTTTCTGATGGCCAGTTTGGCTTCAGAACACACAGATCCACACAGGATGCCATTAACATCATTCTCAACTACATCCACATAAACACAAAACAAAGAAACAGGACAGCCCTGGTTGCAAAGGACGTTGAAAAAGCTTTTGACACTGGCACGAAGGGCTCAAGTACAAACTCTGCACTAACTTTAACCTGCCTCTCACTACTCGTAAACTCCTCTGCAACTTCCTAGACGGCCGTACCACGAGAATAAAATTCCAAGGCTGTTACTCTGACTACTTCACACTAAATGCTGGAGTACCCCAGGGATCTGTCCTCTTCCCTACCCTCTACACTTTATATACTAACGACATTCCAACACCTGTATACCACAACTCCATCACACTAGCCTATGCAGACGACATTACACAAGCTATCAATCATGCCAATACAGATACACTCACACACAAAACACAAAATGAGGTCGACAGGATAGCCATCTGGGAACAAAAATGGAGGATAAAAACCTATGCAGCTAAATCCAGCATTACATATTTTAACTACAGGAAACGTGATCCTCCATTACCTGTCGAGCTCAGAACAGCTGACACCCGCACTTACATCCCCATCACACAATCTGTCACTGTCTTTGGCGTTAATCTTGACTACTTTCTTCGTTTACATGGACACATTCACTCAAGGCATGCAATAGCTAGTAAGGCCCTTGCGGGCCTCTACAAGCTGAAACATGCCTCTCAACGCACCAAACTACACCTCTACAAATCCCTAATACGTCCTCTGATAACTTACTCTCCTCTAGCCCTCTCTCTTGCAGCAAAAACAAACTTACTTAAACTGCAGTGTGTCCAGAACAAGGCGCTTCACTGGGTGCTTGATGTCAGATGGGAGGACTTCGCCACAAGCGAGTCTCTCCATGCCCAATTAGACATACCTGCGTTGAATCTGTACTGGAAGACGCTCAGTGACAGACAGATAGACAAACTTGAGACACGACATGAATACTGGACCTCTCTCCTTGAAGACATTCGCAGACCCACAAACCAACACAACCTTTTCTACTCCTTGCATGATCCTGCTCCTAACCCTATTTACAAATAACCTTGGATTCGCTGACAGGTACCTTCTATGACAGGTACCATTCTCTGACCCACATTCGCCTTAGCTTTTGGGTTAAGACATGGCCCAGTTCTGCACTCCTCTCTAGCGCTAAACGTCGCATGTCCCTTACTAAACGCTCACCCCACCGGAGTCCCAACAGAAGAGGCTGAATTTCTCTTCTCAATATCTGTCCCACGATCGTCTTTGCTGCTGGGTTAAGCCCTGGCTCTATTTCTACGACTAAGAACACTCCTCTCCAGCACTATTCTTTGTCTGTCCCTTCTTCACCGCTCATCCCATTTGGGATCTTACCTGAACTTTCGTTCGTTCGTTCGTTGTATTGTTTGTATTGGCTTGATAAAGCTCCTGGAGAGCGAAACGTTGCAACAACATTAATTTCATGGTCCCCTTTAGCTTTTCTTACCCCCTTTTTAACGTCCCTTTTAAAGTCAATATACTGATTCATAAGATGACCCTCACCTCTTTTGATACGCCTATAAATTCCTTTCTTATGCCCTAGTAGATATTTCAGCCTATTATTAATCCATTTTAGGTCATTTCTATTTGATCTAATTTCTTTATATGGGATAAACGTTCTTTGAGCAGCATGTACGGTGTTCAGAAAACTGTTATATTGATAGCTCTCTTCGTTACCCCAGTCAACAGATGATAAGTGTTCTCTAAGCCCATTGTAATCTTCTAAGCGGAAATCTGGAACTGTTACTGAGTTGTCTCTATTATCATGCTTCCATTCTATGCTAAAGGTAACTGATTTGTGGTTACTTGTGCCGAATTCCTCATTAATCTCTAAATTATTAAAAAGGGTTTCCTTGTTCGCCAGAACCAAATCAAGAAGGTTATTTCCCCTTGTAGGTTCTGTCACAAACGGCTTCAAAAAACAATCCTGAACTACTTCTAAGAAGTCGTTTGATTCTAAATTCCCAATCAATATGACTAAAGTTAAAGTCTCCTAGAATTACCACGTTATCGTGCCTTGTGGCCCTAACAATTTCCTCCCATAGTAGTCTCCCTTGGTCCCTATCTAAGTTTGGGGGACGGTATATCTCACCTAAAATCTATTTTTCAAGTCCCTCTGAAAATTCTATCCAAACAGACTCTGTATGTGTTACTTCAGCCTTAATACCCGTTTTTATGCAACAGTTCAAGCTATCTCGGACATACAGTGCCATCCCACCCCCGTTCCCGATACTTCTGTCTACTTGGAACAATTTAAAACCCTGTATGTGACATTCAGCAGGCATGTCCCGATTTTTCGTATTGAACCACGTTTCAGTTAAAGCAAGTACATCACTGTTACCTGCACTGGCAACTAGTCTCAATTCGTCCATCTTATTCCTAGGACTACGACTATTTGTGTAATATATATTTAAGGATCCTCCTTTCTCTTTACCCTTCCTGCTCTTTTCTGTTATTCCACTAAATCTATTACTGTCCTTTTCACCTAGTGCCACAGGCTTTCCATTATCCACCTCATTTTGCCTATTTCTAGTTCTCCTAGTACTCATAATACTACACTGGGACTCACTGTTTTCCCGCCAAAACCCATGCATTTAACTATTCCTAGTTTAAAGACCTAACAGCTCCCTCCACTGCATTGGCCAGTGCTTCCACCCCAAACCTAGGTAAGTGAACTCCATCCCTGGCATACATGTCATTTCTGCCATAGAAGAGGTCCCAGTTGTCAATGAATGTGACCGCATTTTCCTTACAGTATTTGTCCAGCCAACAATTGACACCAATTGCCATGGACAACCATTCATTTCCAACTCCTCTCGGCAAAATACCACATATGACAGGGTTCCCACCCTTCCTCCTAATTATCTCTATTTCTGTCCTATACCTGCTAATCAGGTCCTCACTCCTACATCTGCCAACATCGTTGCTTCCAGCACTGAGACAGACAATAGGATTACTCCCATTACCTATCATAATGTCATCCAGACGGCTAACAATATCCTCCATCCCAGCCCCAGGAAAGTAAACCCTTTGTCTCTTACTCCTGTCCTCCAAGCATAATGCCCTATCCATGTATCTAACCTGGCTATCCCCAACAACAATAATATTCTTACCTTCCTTCCTGTCGTTCGTCGTGACGATCCCAGTAGTCGACTCAGATTCGTTGGGTAGCACCGAGAATGCGTTGGAGGTTTCCACAAGAGTTTCCTCAGCAGTCTCTTTCTTCTTCATCGTTTCTGGCTTTCCATTCGTCTTTTTGATCGTCAACTTCGTCCCCTGCTGTCCAGCCACCGACCACGATCCCTTCTTAACCTGAGGACTGGAAACAGGAGGACTACTACGAATTCTCTTGTTTTCCTCAGTCAATCGCCGTATCTCCATCTTCGCTACCCTCAATTCTTCCTTAAGCTGCTGGTAAAGTTGCTCGATGGAGGGCACCTTGGTTCAGTCCACGGGGAGCACAGAGAACACTTCTTCACCAGTGACCACAGAGTGCTACCACGAGTGACCACAGAATGCTATCACCAGTGACCACAGAGTGCTACCACCAGTGACCACAGAGTGCTACCACCAGTGACCACAGAGTGCTACCACCAGTGACCACAGAGTGCTACCTCCAGTTACCACAGAGTGCTACCACCAGAGACCACAGAGTGCTACCACCAGTGACCACAGAGTGCTATCACCAGTGACCACAGAGTGCTACCACCAGTGACCACAGAGTGCTACCTCCAGTTACCACAGAGTGCTACCACCAGTGACCACAGAGTGCTACCAGCAGAGACCACAGAGTGCTACCACGGCTTCTCATTCCGCCCCAGTGATTCCTGAACTACTTACCAATAACTTCTGCAAATCAGAATACTATCTTTCCGGCACATGTATATATTACCTTTCCTTCATTGGAGTTATTCATATATTTAATTTTTCCATCATTTATTTTTGATAAGATTAGTTCTTATTCAATTGTTTTATATTTTATAAGTTTTACTATTTGTACACACACACACACACACACACAGTGAAGAGGCAGGGCAGGAGCTTGGACTCGACCCCTGCAACCTCAACTAGGTGAGTACAATGAGTTGAGTACACACACACACACACACACAGAGTCACGCAGACGTGGGTGCACAAGGCTTGGAGAACCTTAGTGTTTTTAAGGCGTGCAGTAACTGCTAGCAGTAATCAGGGGTAGTGACAACGTCAGTGAACAATCCTACGAGTGATAACTAAAGTTATTAGTTAAAAAAGTCGAGAGGAAGCCTGAAATCATTAATATTTCAAAGTGCCAAACCGTTAGGGCCTAGTAAGGCACCTGTTGCCTCACAGATTCAAATATATAAAGATCAAAGTGAGTGTGGAAGCGAGTGTTCAAGAATTACCAGCGTTTGGATAACAAGTGAAATGTGGGGCACCATACAGTGAGAGGGAAAAAGTTAATAAGCAAAAGGTGAAAGGAAAAGTAAAATATACAATAAGGGAATAGTGGCAGATTAGCCTGCTGAAGCAGTGACGCCACAACAAGTTGCGTACCAATATACATATAAAGTGAAGTGTGTATAATGTATAAAATGCGGGATGTATGAGCATATATGGTTATAAACATCACGGGTGAAGGATCTCCAAAATAGTGACAGAAGGCCTATGTACGACGACTACGTCATCAGCATCTGGCAACTTGTCATCGCACCACTGCCAGTGAAAGTATTACTCCCCTACTGTGGATTGCATGTTATGGGCTCTTGATCCTGGTCTTGCATCACTGTTAGATACTGGTCACTCACTCCTGCAAGCTATCAGCAGATTTAGAGTAGAAATAGCATAGATAAGGTGAAAATAGTGTTGACGAGAGTGTAAGGAGGAGAGCAGCCTAGCGAGAGGTAACGTAGTATTACTACCGGTATTTACTAGCAGTAGGAATACTTAGGAAGCTAGGAAGTCCACTCTCAATGTGAGCAAGGAATAGCATAATAACCAGCTGTAATTAATACTTAAATCCAGAAAGTGCAATAAATGGAGAGAGTAGAAATACTAGGGAAGACAGCTGGGACTAAATTTGAACCTACATGACAGAGAGGTATAACGGATCTTTCAACCACAACAACCCCCTACCCTACCCCTTCCCCTACCCTCTCCCCTACCCTCTCCCCTGCCCCCCTACCCGCTCCTCTACCCTCCTAACTATCTTTCCCTCACACAAACATACACACACACACACACACACATCAGCTTCTGGCAACTTGTCACCACACCGCTGCCAGTGCAAATATTGCTCACCTGTTGAGGTTGCATTTTGCAAGGTTGAGTCTGGTCCTGCATCACTGTTAGATACTGGTCACTCACTCCTGCAAGCTATTACCAGAATTAGAGTAGAAATAGCATAGACGAGAGTGCAAGGAGTAAAGCGGTAGTGAGGGATAAAGTCAGACACTTAAGCTGAGACAAGTTAAAATTTTTAAACCTAGCTACTTTCTGAATTTTAGAAGTAGAATCGATAAGTGTACAAGAACACAGAACTGGCAGGGAAGCCAGTTAATGAGATGATGGAATATGTAGCAACAAAATGCAAGGAGGCTGAGGAGAGGTTTGTACCCAAGGGTAACAGGATTAATGAAAAAGCCAGGATGAGCCCATGGTTTACCCAAAGGTGCAGGGAGGCAAAAACCAAGTGTGCTAGGGAATGGAAGAAATATAGAAGGCAAAGGACCCAGGAGAATAAGGAGAACAGTCGAAGAGCCAGAAACGAATATGCACAGATAAGAAGGGAGGCCCAAAGACAATATGAAAATGACATAGCAGCGAAAGTCAAATCTGACCCGAAACTGTTGTACAGCCACATCAGGAGGAAAACAACAGTCAAGGACCAGGTAATCAGGCTAAGGAAGGAAGGAGGAGAGACAACAGGAAATGACCGTGAAGTATGTGAAGAACTCAACAAGAGATTCAAAGAAGTGTTCACAGAGGAGACAGAAGGGACTCCAGAAAGACGGAGAGGTGGGGCACACCACCAAGTGCTGGACACAGTGCACACAACCGAGGAAGAAGTGAAGAGGCTTCTGAGTGAGCTAGATACCTCAAAGGCAATGGGGCCAGATAACATCTCCCCATGGGTATTGAGAGAGGGAGCAGAGGCGCTATGTGTACCCCTAACAACAATATTCAATACATCTATCGAAACAGGGAGATTGCCTGAGGCATGGAAGACAGCAAATGTAGTCCCAATCTTTAAAAAAGGAGACAGACATGAAGCATTAAACTACAGACCAGTGTCACTGACATGTATAGTATGCAAAATCATGGAGAAGATTATCAGGAGAAGAGTGGTGGAACACCTAGAAAGGAATGATCTCATCAACAGCAGCCAGCATGGTTTCAGGGACGGGAAATCCTGTGTCACAAACCTACTGGAGTTCTATGACATGGTGACAGCAGTAAGACAAGAGAGAGAGGGGTGGGTGGATTGCATTTTCTTGGACTGCAAGAAGGCGTTTGACACAGTTCCACACAAGAGATTGGTGCAAAAACTGGAGGACCAAGCAGGGATAACAGGGAAGGCACTACAATGGATCAGGGAATACTTGTCAGGAAGACAGCAGCGAGTCATGGTACGTGGCGAGGTGTCAGAGTGGGCACCTGTGACCAGCGGGGTCCCGCAGGGGTCAGTCCTAGGACCAGTGCTGTTTCTGGTATTTGTGAACGACATGACGGAAGGAATAGACTCTGAGGTGTCCCTGTTTGCAGATGACGTGAAGTTGATGAGAAGAATACACTCGATCGAAGACCAGGCAGAACTACAAAGGGATCTGGACAGGCTGCAGACCTGGTCCAGCAATTGGCTCCTGGAGTTCAATCCCACCAAGTGCAAAGTCATGAAGATTGGGGAAGGGCAAAGAAGGCCGCAGACGGAGTACAGTCTAGGGGGTCAGAGACTACAAACCTCACTCAAGGAAAAAGATCTTGGGGTGAGTATAACACCAGGCACATCTCCTGAAGCGCACATCAACCAAATAACTGCTGCAGCATATGGGCGCCTAGCAAACCTCAGAACAGCATTCCGACATCTTAATAAGGAATCGTTCAGGACCCTGTACACCGTATACGTTAGGCCCATATTGGAGTATGCGGCACCAGTTTGGAACCCACACCTAGCCAAGCACATAAAGAAACTAGAGAAAGTGCAAAGGTTTGCAACAAGACTAGTCCCAGAGCTAAGAGGTATGTCCTACGAGGAGAGGTTAAGGGAAATCAACCTGACGACACTGGAGGACAGGAGAGATAGGGGGGACATGATAACGACATACAAAATACTGAGAGGAATTGACAAGGTGGACAAAGACAGGATGTTCCAGAGATTGGACACAGTAACAAGGGGACACAGTTGGAAGCTGAAGACACAGATGAATCACAGGGATGTTAGGAAGTATTTCTTCAGCCACAGAGTAGTCAGTAAGTGGAATAGTTTGGGAAGCAATGTAGTGGAGGCAGGATCCATACATAGCTTTAAGCAGAGGTATGATAAAGCTCACGGCTCAGGGAGAGTGACCTAGTAGCGATCAGTGAAGAGGCGGGGCCAGGAGCTCGGACTCGACCCCCGCAACCTCAACTAGGTGAGTACACACACACACACACACACACACACACTCACACACAAACACACACATACACACACACATACACACACACACATACACACACACACACACACACACACACACACACACACACACACACACACACACACACACACACACACACACACACACTCACACACAGGAACAAGCACTTGTAAGCTGAAGTGCACACGCAAACACACACATACACAGGATTTCACACCGTCCTGTGAACTGACCATCTGAACCTCGCTCCTTCTCTCTCTCTCTCCCTCTCTTCCTATCCTAAGTAGAGACCTATCTCTCTCTACCTATCTCACTCTTTACCTATATCTCTCTCTCTACCTATCACTCTCTACCCATCTCTCTCTCTCTCTTCCCTCTCCCATCTCTCCCCTCTAAGATCTCTTCCCGGTAACACCTCCCCCCCTCGAACATCTCTCGCCCTCTAACATCTCTCCCCTCCCATTATCTCTCCCTCTCCCTTTTCCCATCTCTCCCCTCCTCCCTCTCTCTCCCCCTAGCCTCTCTCTTCCCCTAGCCTCTCTCTCCCCTCTCTCTCTTCCATCTCCCCCCTCTTTCCCCCTTCTCCCCATCTCTCCCATTCTCTCTCTCTCCCCCTCTCTTTGCCTTCTCTCTCTCTCTTTCTCTCTCTCTCTCTCTCCCTCTCTCTCTCTCTCTCTCTGTCTCTCTCTCTCTCTCTCTCTCTCTCCCATCTCTCTCTCTCTCTCTCTCTCTCTCTCTCTCTCTCTCTCTCTCTCTCTCTCTCTCTCTCTCTCTCTCTCTCTCTCTCTCTCTCTCTCTCTCTCTCTGTCTCTCTTTGTCTCTCTCCATCTCTTCCCCATTTTTCCCTTCTCACTCTCCCCCTCTCCTTCCCTTCCCTTCTCTCTCTTTCCCCCTCTCACACTCTCTCTCCCCCTTTCCCTTCTCACTCTTCCCCTCTCTCTCTCCTTCTACCTTTCCCTTCTCTCTTCTCTCACAAAAAAAAGAAAAAAAAGTGGTGGGGACTCGCAGGAACCAAGGATCAGATGAGAATGGTTCTGGTAGGGAGGAGTGGATCGAGGAGCGGTGGAAAAGGATGGAACAAGAGTGGGAGAGAAAATTAGGAGAGCTTTCTGAAAAAATGGAGAAAGAGCTCTCTGTGAAATTGGAAAAGAGGTTGGAGAAGGAGACAAAGAATTGGGAGGCACAAGTCGAAACTGCTGTAGCCAAGATAAGGGTCCTAGAAGTTGAGATAAATAGGCTGAAGCGAGTTACAGGGGCAGTGACCAGAGAAGACACAGCATATGAAGCTGCGAGGCCGAACAGGAAGGAAGGAATTATGAATTATGCTAAGGTCATATCAGCCTGCCAAGGAGGGCCAAGGAGTGAAAGGGAAGAACAGCTGGTTGCAGATGGAGGGTGATAGGTCGAATGCTGAGGCACAACCATGCTATCAAGAGCCACTGGAAAAATAAAGGGAGAAACTGACCACATACAGGCAGGATCCAGAGTCACAGAGGGTGAGGCAATGGGAGGAGGAAAGGGCAAAATCAGTGTTTATCCATGGGCTTCAGGAGAGAGAGGAAAGGACACACACTGAAAGGCAGCAGGAAGAAAGAAAGGAGATTGAGAAAATCATCACGGAAATAGGTGAAGAGATGGACGAGATTGTAAATTTTCAGAGAATAGGGGGGTACTCGAAGGGGAGAAACCGACCAATCAAGCTGATTCTCAGGATGGAAACAGTGCGGAACAGGATCCTCCAAGAGAAACCACGATTGAAATACTCGGAAGAGTACAAGAGGGTGTTCCTAGACAGAGACAGAACACAAACAGAACGACAGCAGCTGAGGGAGAGGACAAAAAAGCGAAAGGAGCTAGGAAAAGAGACAAGGATGGAACCAGCAGAGGTCAGTCAGAGCAGAACAGAACAGCAAGGGCAAGCACACACACAACTATTCTCAGAACCATACAACCTATCACACCATCCCAACACACACTACAATCCATACCCACAGCCTCCACCCAACACTGAGCTATAGAATCCCACAGTATGCTACCAGGTCTCCCACCCTCACAGGCCCCCAAACCACAGTGTTGGAAAGGAAACTGAAGGTATGGTACACAAACGCTGATGGAATAACAAATAAGTGGGAGGAGTGGCATGAAAGAGTCAAAGAGGCATCACCGGACATCATAGCTCTCACAGAAACCAAGCTTACAGGTATGATAACAGATGCCATCTTTCCAATGGGATACCAAATCCTGAGGAAAGACAGAGGGAACAGGGGGGGGTGGAGGAGTGGCATTGCTGATCAAAAATCGCTGGAATTTTGATGAGCTGGAGAGAGGAGACAGCGGAGAAGAAAGTGATTACATAGCGGGAACGCTTCACTCTGGAGGTCCCAAGGTGGTAATAGCAGTGATGTATAACCCACCGAAGAACAGCAGGAGGCCAAGGCAAGAGTACGACGAGAGCAATAGAGCGAAGGTTGACACACTGGCTAGAGTGGCCAGAAGAGCTCATGCATGCAGGGCAAAGCTCCTGATCATGGGTGACTTTAACCACAAGGAGATCGATTGGGAGAACTTGGACCCGCATGAGGGCCAAGATACATGGAGGTCTAAAATGATGGAGGTGGTACTGGAAAACTTCATGTACCAACACGTAAGGGACACTACAAGAGAGAGAGGAGAGGATGAACCAGCAAGGCTGGACTTAGTATTCACCTTGAGTAGAGCAGATATCGAGGACATCACATATGAAAGACCCCTTGGGGCCAGTGACCATGTGGTTTTAAGCTTCGAATACACAGTACAGCTACAAGTGGAGGGAGAAGCAGGAAGGCCAGGACGAATGAAGCCAAACTACAAGAAAGGGGACTACACAGGAATGAGGAACTTCCTGAACGGGGTTCAGTGGGACAGAGAACTGGCAGGGAAGCCAGTTAATGAGATGATGGAATATGTAGCAACAAAATGCAAGGAGGCTGAGGAGAGGTTTGCACCCAAGGGTAACAGGAATAATGAAAAAGCCAGGATGAGCCCATGGTTTACCCAAAGGTGCAGGGAGGCAAAAACCAAGTGTGCTAGGGAATGGAAGAAATATAGAAGGCAAAGGACCAGGAGAATAAGGAGAGCAGTCGTAGAGCCAGAAACGAATATGCACAGATAAGAAGGGAGGCCCAAAGACAATATGAAAATGACATAGCAGCGAAAGCCAAATCTGACCCGAAACTGTTGTACAGCCACATCAGGAGGAAAACAACAGTCAAGGACCAGGTAATCAGGCTAAGGAAGGAAGGAGGAGAGACAACAAGAAATGACCATGAAGTATGTGAGGAACTCAACAAGAGATTCAAAGAAGTGTTCACAGAGGAGACAGAAGGGGCTCTAGAAAGACGGAGAGGTGGGGCACACCACCATGTGCTGGACACAGTGCACACAACCGAGGAAGAAGTGAAGAGGCTTCTGAGTGAGCTAGATACCTCAAAGGCAATGGGGCCAGATAACATCTCCCCATGGGTATTGAGAGAGGGAGCAGAGGCGCTATGTGTACCCCTAACAACAATATTCAATACATCTATCGAAACAGGGAGATTGCCTGAGGCATGGAAGACAGCAAATGTGGTCCCAATCTTTAAAAAAGGAGACAGACATGAAGCATTAAACTACAGACCAGTGTCACTGACATGTATAGTATGCAAAATCATGGAGAAGATTATCAGGAGAAGAGTGGTGGAACACCTAGAAAGGAACGATCTCATCAACAGCAGCCAACATGGTTTCAGGGACGGGAAATCCTGTGTCACAAACCTACTGGAGTTCTATGACATGGTGACAGCAGTAAGACAAGAGAGAGAGGGGTGGGTGGATTGCATATTCTTGGACTGCAAGAAGGCGTTTGACACAGTTCCACACAAGAGATTGGTGCAAAAACTGGAGGACCAAGCAGGGATAACAGGGAAGGCACTACAATGGAGCAGGGAATACTTGTCAGGAAGACAGCAGCGAGTCATGGTACGTGGCGAGGTGTCAGAGTGGGCACCTGTGACCAGCGGGGTCCCACAGGGGTCAGTCCTAGGACCAGTGCTGTTTCTGGTATTTGTGAACGACATGACGGAAGGAATAGACTCTGAGGTGTCCCTGTTTGCAGATGACGTGAAGTTGATGAAAAGAATTCACTCGATCGAAGACCAGGCAGAACTACAAAGGGATCTGGACAGGCTGCAGACCTGGTCCAGCAATTGGCTCCTGGAGTTCAATCCCACCAAGTGCAAAGTCATGAAGATTGGGGAAGGGCAAAGAAGACCACAGACGGAGTACAGTCTAGGGGGCCAGAGACTACAAACCTCACTCAAGGAAAAAGATCTTGGGGTGAGTATAACACCAGGCACATCTCCTGAAATGCACATCAACCAAATAACTGCTGCAGCACATGGGCGCCTAGCAAACCTCAGGACAGCATTCCGACATCTTAATAAGGAGTCATTCAGGACCCTGTACACCGTGTACGTTAGGCCCATATTAGAGTATGCGGCACCAGTTTGGAACCCACACCTAGCCAAGCACGTAAAGAAACTAGAGAAAGTGCAAAGGTTTGCAACAAGACTAGTCCCAGAGCTAAGAGGTATGTCCTACGAGGAGAGGTTAAGGGAAATCAACCTGACGACACTGGAGGACAGGAGAGATAGGGGGACATGATAACGACATACAAAATACTGAGAGGAATTGACAAGGTGGACAAAGACAGGATGTTCCAGAGATTGGACACAGTAACAAGGGGACACAGTTGGAAGTTGAAGACGCAGATGAATCACAGGGATGTTAGGAAGTATTTCTTCAGCCACAGAGTAGTCAGTAAGTGGAATAGTTTGGGAAGCGATGTAGTGGAGGCAGGATCCATACATATCTTTAAGCAGAGGTATGATAAAGCTCACGGCTCAGAGAGAGTGACCTAGTAGCGATGAGTGAAGAGGCTGGGCCAGGAGCTCGGACTCGACCCCCGCAACCTCAACTAGGTGAGTACAACTAGGTGAGTACACACACATACACACACACACCTTTACTAGGCAAATACACACACACACACACACACACACCCATAAGGATCCCGGGGTCACTCTACCCTCATCCTTTCCTTCCCCTCTCCCCTCCCCCCCTTAATCCCATCCCTCTCTCTCCCACACATGCAAACACACATACACAAACACACATACACTTGACACATGCACATACTCCCCCTTCCCTTAAATACCCCCCCCCCTTTCCCTAGCCACCTATCCCTCCCTCAAACCATCTAACCCCCTCCCCAAACCAATTATCCCCCTTTTCCAACCATCTCTCCACCTTCAATAATCATCCTCCCCCTCCCCCATAACCACCCATCCCTCTCCCCCTAACCATCAATTCCCCTCCCCACAAATATCTCTCCCACTTCCTCCTGTGGCGCAATGGGGCAACCTAGAACTAGGACGAGAGCCAAGGGCCCGACAGACAAATCTGGGAGGGAGGACTGGGAGGCAGAGCTCAAGAAAAGGGAGGAAGAATGGGGAAGGAGGCTAGATGAGCTTGCAAGGAAGATGGAGGAGAGGTTAGCAGCAGAATGCAGAAGGTGGGAGCAACATGCCACAGTAGCAGAAACCAAGATACAGAGATTAGAAGAGGAGCTGAGAAATCTGAAACAACCTAGAGATAAAGATAATGCAGAGGTAGCATCAACAATGGTTACATCAGACACAGACAAAGGGCCTGAAGGGACCATGGAAGCTAAACTGTATGCAGAGGTCCTGTCAAACCCACAAGGGGCCCAAACAAAGACAGGGAGCACACTAAGACAGCATGAGAGGTTAGAAGACATTGAAAGAACTAGGACATGTGCAGGGACCTTACCAGGCACTTCTGGGGGACAGGAACAGGTGAGCAGAAAGAACAAGCCAATGAGCATAGGGGCCACAGCTCGGGAAATTATTGAAGGAAGGAACACTCCACGGGAAAGAACTAAAATACCTCAGAGGAGGCAATGGGAGTCACAGTGGGAGGTGGAAAGGGAGAGATCAGTTTTTGTCTATGAGCTAGACGAAGCTGAAGGGGAAACTTATGATGAAAGAAAACAGGAGTAGAAAAAAGCAATTGAAGGTATCATGAAGGTGATAGGCGAGAGAGACATGACACAGGTGGCAAATTTTCGGAGAATCGGGTGGTTCACAGAGAGAAGGAAATGGCCTCTCAAAGTAATTTTCAAGGCAGAATCAACTTTAACCATGATCCTGCAGGAGAAAGCACGACTGAGAGGCAAACAGGAGTTCAAAAGTGTGTACCTCAATCGAGACAGAACACAGGTGGAAAGGATGATACTTAAAGAGAGAGTGCAAAAACGAAAGGAGGAGAAGAGCAGAATAACCCAGGCACAGGTGGAAGGGCAAGTACACCCCCCAGAAACACCTGCAGAAGGACTCCAACCACGACACCCCCAAGGCAACTGAACAATCTAAACCAACCATCACACAACAATCCCTCAGTTCCCACCCCCCGCACCACGAACCCTACCCCTACAGCAATCCCCTATGGGAGCTCTTCCTCCACCTCCACTGCAACCCCACATAGGCCCCCCACCAGGGCTCCTGCTTTCCCAACCCCAGTATTCCCCCAGGACCACAGTTACAGTATTAGAACAGAAGTTGAAGGTTTTGTCAAATGCGGATGGATTAACGAATAAATATGAGGAATGGCAAGAAAGAGTCAATGAGAAGTCCCCAGACATCATAGCAGTTACAGAAACAAAACTCAGAGAGACAATAACAGATGCAATCTTCCCACCAGGATACCAGATCATGAGGAAAGATAGAAGGGGCAGAGGGGGAGGAGGGGTTGCTCTGCTCATAAAAAACTGATGGAAATTAGAGAAAATGGGAGGCATAGATGAGACAGGAGAAAGGGACTACATAGTAGGTACACTAAAGTCTGGGTAGCACAAGGTGGTCATTGCAGTGATATATAATCCACCACAGAACTGCAGGAGGCCAAGAGAGGAATATGAAGAGAGCAACAGAGCAATGGTGGACACACTTGCTGAGGTGGCAAGAAGAGCTCACTCCAGCAGAGCAAAGTTGCTGGTTATGAGTGATTTCAACCACAGGGAGATTGACTGGGAAAACCTGGAGCCACATGGGAATCCCGAAACATGGAGAGCCAAGATGTTGGATGTGGTGCTGGAAAACCTCATGCACCAACATGTTAAGGACACTACCAGAGTGAGAGGGGAGGATGAACCAGCAAGATTGGACCTTGTGTTCACCCTGGGTAGTTCAGACACTGAGGATATCATGTATGAGAGTCCCCTAGGAGCTAGTGACCATGTGGTTCTGTGCTTTGAATACATAGTAGAGCTGCAAGTGGAGAGAGTAACAGGAGTTGAATGGGAAAAGCCAGACTATAAAAGAGGGGACTACACAGGTTTGAGGAACTTCATGCAGGAGGTTCCGTGGGACAGAGAACTGGCAGGAAAGCCAGTAAATGAAATGATGGAATATGTAACAACAAAATGCAAGGAGGCAGTGGAAAGGTTTATTCCCAAGGGCAACAGAAACAATGGGAGACCAGAACGAGACCCTGGTTTACCCGACGGAGCAAGGAGGCAAAAACAAAGTGCAATTGAGAATGGAAAAATTACAGAAGGCAGAGAACACATGAAAATAGGGAGATTAGTCGCAGAGCCAGGAACGAGTATGCACAGGTAAGGAGGGAGGCCCAGCGACAGTATGAAAATAACATAGCATCGAAAATCAAGACTGACCCAAAACTGTTGTATAGCCACATCAGGAGGAAGACAACAGTCAAAGACCAGGTGATCAGACTGAGGACAGAAGGTGGAAAACTCACAAGAAATGATCAGGAGGTATGTGAGGAGCTGAACAGGAGATTTAAGGACGTTTTACAGTAGAGACAGGAAGGGCTCTGGGAAGACAGCACAGAAGGAAACATCAAGAGGGAATATACCAACAAGTGTTGGATGACATACGAACAACCGAGGAGGAGGTGCAGAAGCTGCTAAGTGACCTTGATATCTCAAAGGCGATGGGACCGGACAACATCTCCCTGTGGGCCCTTAGAGAAGGAGCAGAGATGTTGTGCGTGCCCCTAACCACAATCTTCAACACATCCCTTGAAACTGGGCAACTACCTGAGAAATGGAAGACAGCAAATGTAGTCCCCATATTTAAGAAACGAAACAGAAATGAGGCACTAAACTACAGACCTGTGTCTCTGACATGTATTGTGTGCAAAGTCATGGAGAAGATTATCAGGAGGAGAGTGGTGGAACACCTGGAATGGAACAAGATTATAAATGAAAACCAGCATGGGATCATGGAAGGTAAATCCTGTGTCACAAATCTTCTGGAGTTTTATGACAAGGTAACAGAAGTAAGACACGAGAGAGAGGGGTGGGTTGACTGCATTTTCCTAGACTGCAGGAAGGCCTTTGACACAGTTCCCCACAAGAGATTAGTGCAGAAGCTGGAGGATCAGGCGCATATAACAGGGAGGGCACTGCAATGGATCAGGGAATACCTGACAGGGAGGCAACAACGAGTCATTGTACTTGAAGAGGTATCACAGTGGGCGCCTGTGACGAACGGGGTCCCACAGGGGTCAGTTCTAGGACCAGTACTATTTTTGATATATGCGAACGACATGATGGAAGGAATAAACTCTGAAGTGTCCCTATTCGCAGATGATGTGAAGCTGATGAGAAGAATTAAATCGGATGAGGATGAGGCAGGACTGCAAAGAGATCTGGACAGGCTGGACATGTGGTCCAGAAACTGGCTTCTCGAATTCAACCCTGCCAAATGCAAAGTCATGAAGATTGGGGAGGGGCAAAGAAGACCGCAGACAGAGTATAGGCTAGGTGGACAAAGACTACAGACCTCACTCAGGGAGAAAGACCTTGGGGTGACCATAACACCGAGCACGTCACCGGAGGCACACATCAACCAAATAACTGCTGCAGCATACGGGCGCCTGGCAAACCTGAGAATAGCGTTCCGATACCTTAATAAGGAATCGTTCAAGACACTGTACACTGTGTATGTTAGGCCCATACTGGAGTATGCAGCACCAGTCTGGAACCCACACCTGGTCAAGCACATCAAGAAGTTAGAGAAAGTTCAAAGGTTTGCAACAAGGCTAGTCCCAGAGCTCAAGGGAATGTCGTACAAGGAAAGGTTAAGGGAAATCGGACTGACGACACTGGAGGACAGAAGGGTTAGGGAAGACATGATAACGATATACAAGATACTGCGGGGAATAGACAAGGTGGACAGAGATAGGATGTTCCAGAGAGGGGACACAGAAACAAGGGGTCACAACTGGAAGCTGAAGACTCAGACGAGTCACAGGGACGTTAGGAAGTATTTCTTCAGTCATAGAGTCGTCAGGAAGTGGAATAGTCTAGCAAGTGAAGTAGTGGAGGCAGGAACCATACATAGTTTTAAGAAGAGGTATGACAAAGCTCAGGAAGCAGAGAGGGAGAGGACCTAGTAGCGATCAGTGAAGAGGCGGGGCCAGGAGCTTAGTCTCGACCCCTGCAACCACAATTAGGTGAGTACACACACACACACACACACACACACACACACACACACACACACACACACACACACACATATATATATATACATATATATATATATATATATATATATATATATATATATATATATATATATATATATATATATATATATATATATATATATATATATATATATATATATATATATATATATATCTCTTCGCCATCACGAACATCTCTGTTTACTTTATTAGCATTTTCATAAATGTTTATTATTCAGTATTCCTAAAGCCTTAAAAACTTAACAGATTACTTATATACCTACCGTACTTAATAACTTAATAACTTTCTTATATACCTATCATACTTAATAACTTAATAACTTTCTTATATACCTACCATACTTAATAACTTAATAACTTTCTTATATACCTACCATACTTAACAACTTAATAACTTTCTTAAATACCTACCATACTTAATAATTTAATAACTTTCTTATATACCTACCATACTTAATAACTTAATAACTTTCTTATATACCTACCATACTTAACAACTTAATAACTTTCTTAAATACCTACCATACTTAATAATTTAATAACTTTCTTATATACCTACCATACTTACAATACTTACTAACTTAATAACTTTCTTACATATTTACCATACTTAATAATTTAATAACTTTCTTACATACTTACGATACTTACTAACTTGCTTAATTACAGCACAGAATCGATAAGAGGTGTAATGATCAGTTTTTTCCTCGGTGATACAGAATTTAAAATCTGTGTTTTATTTAAGGTCAAGAAAGCAAATAATTTTCTTTTAATTTTTTTAGAAAATTTCATTATCCAACATTTTTCATCCATAATTGTAATAAAAGTGCCATAAAAAATTCAAAACTCGTCACACAGAAAAGATATCAAAACAATATATGATTTTTTCCCTACATATAATGTAGGAGTCACAATATCTACCACTACAAACTTCACTACAAAGATAAAACAAACAATAAACACATAAACAGAAGTTAGGGTTTATAAACTTCTATGTAATGTTTGACAAGATTTACGTAATAGAAATCACCAGAAGCTTAAGTGAATAAATCAGTGAGTATTATTGACTCTCTGGTATCTTTTTCGGTATATAGGAAAATAGTGATTCATTGTGTTTTTTATTAATTTCTATCACATCAGGTTGTCAAGTTATACGGAAACGTTACTTTTCTCTTTTTGTATAACGTAAGTAAATGAGAAAGTGGTATATTAACAATTAAATTGTTTACCTTAAATTGACTTAAATGTTAAATCTAATATATTTTTCTTTATTTTCAGATTATTAATAAGTATAGAGGCTGCATAAATTCACCAGACATATTTTGTTATGTCTGCGGACAATTCACTCCTTCAGATTCCCGGAGCAACATTACTCCCTTATTGAAGCGCTGCTACTTTGTTTATTTTGACTGCAAACTTGGAGACCAGGACAAACCATTTCTACCAATGGTATGGCGGGAGCTGATGAACCACCATGATGACTGCTACTTTTGTATGACTAAAGTAGCTGGATTCAACAAGACTAAACATTGTATAATATACCCAAATATTCCTTCAGCAATAAGGTTTGTTCCACACTCTGAAGATATTCTTGTACCTGTGTCACCTGAGACATGGCAAATTTCATCAGAGTCTGATACCAGTGATTCTAAGGAGATGGAAGTAGACTATGAACCACCAACAAATGACGATCACAAACCCTTCAACCAAGTTGAGCTCAATGACTTGGTGAGAGACCTTAACCTTCCAAAAGAAAATGAAAAGTTATTTGGCTCTAGACTGAAGGAACACAGGCTTCTAGCTCCTGGAACAACATTCACTTGGTACCGTCATCGTGAAGTGGAATTCACTCAGTTCTTCGACAAAGATGAATCTTTAGTTTTCTGTTCAAATATTTCTGGCCTTATTGAACTCCTGGGGATGCCATACAAAGCAGATAAATGGAGATTCTTCATTGATTCTTCTAAAAGAAGTTTAAAGGCTGTACTTTTCTACAATGGCGACACAGCTGCATCTGTGCCAGGTGGCCAAAGTGTACAAATGTCAGAAACTTACGCAAATATTAAAACACTGATATCTGCAATCAAGTTCCAGAATCACAATTTTCTCATTTGTGGTGATTTAAAAGTTATTGCTCTCCTACTAGGTCTTCAAGGCGGATACACCAAGTATCCCTGTTTTCTGTGTCTTTGGGACAGTAGGGCAGACATCCAGCGCTATGAACAAAAAGACTGGCCACCAAGAACCAGCTTCTTACCCGGAAACCACAACGTGAAAACTGTGCCACTAGTTAACCCCAAGAAAATTCTGCTGCCACCACTCCACATCTAAATAGGGCATATGAAAAATTTTGTGAAGGTCTTGAACAAGAATGGAACTGTTTTCAAGTATCTGGAGTCAAAGTTTACTCGTATATGTGAAGGCAAGCTAAAGGCAGGAATCTTTGTTGGCTCTCAGATTCAGGAACTGATGACGGACAAGCATTTTGATGAAGCATTAGCAGGTGTCGAGGTGAATGTCTGGTTTTCATTCAGGCAGATTGTCCACAACTTCCTGGGAAACAGGCGCTCCCCCTATATGAAAAAATGATCCAAGACCTGATTTCAAGTTTCCAACAACTTGGGTCTAGAATGAGTGTGAAGATGCACTTTTTGCACTCACATCTTGACTATTTTCCCAACAATTGTGGGGACTACATTGATGAACAAAAAGAGCGGTTCCATCAGAATATTTGCACCATGGAAACTTGATACCAGGCAAATGGAATGTCAGCATGATGGTGGATTTCTGCTGGTCATCGCAGTCCTCCTTCCTTTGATTCAATGTGTAGGCTAACTATTAGCAACATATTTTTTAATAAAGTCATTTGATTTGATTCCAGTTGGTTTGGAATTCATATGTTCTTAAAACTAACAGAATGTGCTTTTCCATGATTACTTGTCTAATTTTACGTCGTCGTAAGCTTCTCTCTTTTATGTGCGGGTTATTTGTGTATCGTTCCAGTCACGGTATTGTGCCTTTTTTGTTATAAATAAAAAAATTATTAAAAATTTGCATTTTTTGTTATCATTAATTTGTATTTTATTCAAAATCTTTATGTGATAGAGAATAATGATTTAAATATTTACAATCAACAGCCCAAGAATATGAAAGATCGCATCCATGAATAAAAATAAATATTACAAACATTCCAAATGCTGACCAGAGTAACAGAAAAAATGTGTTTATCCGATCTAGACATTGACATACTCTTGGTTCAGTGGGGTTTTCCACTGGTGACAGTGTTTACCCCTGATGCTCCTTAGTTGTCAGCAGTATATAAGCTCCATCTCAATCTCCATCTCCAGCTCTTATGGAATCCATCAGGATTGACGGAGTAAATACAGCGATTCTACGCTCATGTACTGATTACTTCAAACTTCTCATCCTCCACTTTCTCAGCACTGGACTGAGGAAGTCTCTGGCTGGCGAAACGTTTCCAGATTAAAGATACCCAGATGTTGCACAAGTGTCTCATTCATCAACTTGTCGGTTTTCTAAATCATTTATTCAAATGTATGAAGCTGTAAAATAAATTTTGGACACCTGTTACTTATATTTATTTATATAAATTCAAGTAATCTGTTAGCTTTATTGTGCACACTTTGGCTTCAGATTTCTGCCTGCCATGACTCCCAAAACTTTCTCAAAATCTTTATGATAAAGCTCAATATCAACTAGTTTATAACTACTAGGGTTATTTTTATTCCCATGTATTAGGACTTAACACTTGTCCACACTAAACTGCATCTGTCACTTTTCCGGCCATTACATTATTTTGTCCAAATCCTCCTGATGTTTAGTGGTATCCTTCTCAGATTCTATTTTTCGGCCTATTTTTGTGTCGTCAACGAATTTACTAAAGTCACCTGCAATTCCTCCATCAAAGTCATTCCTTGCGGAGTGCCACTTACCACCACATTAATACAAACTCTCTGCTTTCTATTGGCTAGCCATGCCTCTCTATGTTAGAACTATACTTCCATGAGATGCTACTTTTCTTAAGAGTTTCTTGTGAGATACAAACAGTCTTTTGATGAGATATAATATTCTTTATTGAGATACTAACAGATTTTTGTGAGGTATGAGGTACAACAATGTTTTGTGAGGTACAAATTAATGGTTGCTTTTTTAAAGATATTCAACAGCTAATGGTTACTTTATTACATACCCAACAACTTAGAGGCTGCTTTATTAAAGATACCCAACAATTAAGTGGCTGCTATATTAGATACCCAACAATTCCATGATTCCTTTATTGAAGATAAATAGCAATTCAATGGCTGTTTTAATAACGATACATAACAATGGTATGCCAGGATTGCAAACAAACCATACCACGGGTGAGGTTTGAATCCGCGGTCAAAGAGTCTCAAAACTCCAGACCGTCGCGTTAACCACTAGACCAAGTAGCTTCAGTTAGATTCATTCAACTAGGTATATCTTATTGAAGCTATTTGGCCCAGTGGCTAATGCGCCGGTCTGGAGTTTTGAGACTCTCTGACCACGGGTTCAAACCCCACCCTTGGTATGGTTTGTTTGCAATCATGTCATTACGTTTCCGTGAGTCAGGTTTTATCATTATTAAGTTAACACCTGGCGATGACTCATGTCAGACAACACTCCTGATCAACTCAACACAACCAGACAACACTCCTGATCAACTCAACACAACCAGTCAACACTCCTGATCAACTCAACACAACCAGTCAACACTCCTGATCAACTCAACACAACCAGTCAACACTCCTGATCAACTCAACACAACCAGACAACACTCCTGATCAACTCAACACAACCAGTCAACACTCCTGATCAACTCAACACAACCAGTCAACACTCCTGATCAACTCAACACAACCAGACAACACTCCTGATCAACTCAACACAACCACTCCTGATCAGTCAACACTCAACACTCCTGATCAACTCAACACAACCAGACAACACTCCTGATC
>NC_091351.1:21820892-21838392 GCF_038502225.1 Cherax quadricarinatus | reverse complement strand
GGTCTGGCTACTTGATGTGTCCCACTGACCTTGATGGGTCTGTGAAGGTCTGGCTACTTGATGTGGCCCACTGACCTTGATGGGTCTGTGACGGTCTGGCTACTTGATGTGTCCCACTGACCTTGATGGGTCTGTGACGGTCTGGCTACTTGATGTATCCCACTGACCTTGATGGGTCTGTGACGGTCTGGCTACTTGATGTGTCCCACTGACCTTGATGGGTCTGTGACGGTCTGGCTACTTGATGTGTCCCACTGACCTTGATGGGTCTGTGACGGTCTGGCTGCTTGATGTGTCCCACTGACCTTGATGGGTCTGTGACGGTCTGGCTACTTGATGTGTCCCACTGACCTTGATGGGTCTGTGACGGTCTGGCTACTTGATATGTCCCACTGACCTTGATGGGTCTGTGACGGTCTGGCTACTTGATGTGTCCCACTGACCTTGATGGGTCTGTGACGGTCTGGCTGCTTGATGCGGAACCAGAAGAATGCTATAATGGTCCCCAGTTCGAAGATATTTTTGGAGAAGGAGTAGTAGTTAATGAGGACTATCATGTCTGAAGTTACGAACATCATCGTGGTGATAGTCGCCTGGAGGATACATAAATGTAGGAATATATTAGTACATGCAACAGTACATATACTGTATACATATACTGTATACATATACTGTATACATACACACAAAAATTATGCAAAAGTGTACACACGTGAAAACTTATGTAAATTCATAAATATACTCATGCATATATAAAAAAGTACATATAGATATGTATCCATTCTCACACTCGGGTAGATCCGAGGCACAGAAATGCAAACACGTGCTGACTCTGAAATTTTTCCCAAAGAGTTACCTGGGAAGTGTTGTAGTGAGAACTACTGCACAGTCTTGTGTGCACCTGGAGTTACCTGGAGAGGGTTTCGGGGGTCAAAGCCCCAGCGGCTCGGTCTGAGGCCAGGCCTCATGGTGGATCAGGGTCTGATCAACTAGGCTGTTACTGCTGGTAGCACGTAAGCTGATGTACGAAGCACAGCTCAGTTGGTCAGGTACTGACTTTCGGTGCCTGTCCAGTGCCTTCTTGAAGACAGTCAGGGGTCTATTGGTAATCCCCCTTATGTATGCTGGGAGGAAGTTGAACAGTCTTGGGCCCTGGACACTTATTGTGTTGCCTCTCAGTATACTCGTGGCGCCTCTGCTTTTCATCGGGGGAATGTTGCATCTCCTGCCGAGTCTTATGCTTTCATGGAGAGTGATTTTCGTGTGCAGGTTTGATACCAATCCTTCCACGACCTTCCCAGTGTATATTATCATATACCTCTCTCGCCTGCGTTCCAGGTAATACAGATCAAGGACCTTCAACCGTTCCCAGTAATTTAGGTGCCTTATCGTACTTACGTGTGCCGTGAAAGTTCTTTGTACACCCTCCAGGTCTGCAATGTCGCCAGCCTTGAAGGGAGCCGTTAGTGTACAGCAGTATTCCAACCTAGAGAGCACAAGCGATATGAAGAAAATCATCATAGGATTGGCATCTTTAGTTTTGAAGGTTCTCATCGTACATCCTAACATTTTCCTAGCAGATGAGGTAAATACATTGTTGTGGTCTTTGAAGGCGAGATCCTCTGACATTATCACTTCCAGGTCCTTCACATTACTTTTCCGCTCTATTGTATGGTTAGAATTTGTCATATACCTTGACACATTTTTAATTTCCTCAAGTTTCCCATATCTGAGTAGTTGAAATTTCTCCTCGTTGAACTTCATATTGTTTTGAGCGTGACTCCGCTTGGAGTCTCGTGGTGTCTTCGATGGAGGTCAATGCCATGGGAATCCAGGTGTCATCCGCAAAGGAAGACACGGAGCTATGGCTTACATCTCTATGTTAGAAATGAGGATGAGGAATAGAATGGCAGTGAGTACTGTGCCTTATGGAACAGAACTACTGCACAGTCTTGTTGTAGTGAGAACTACTGCACAGTCTTGTTGTAGTGAGAACTACTGCACAGTCTTGTTGTAGTGAGAACTACTGCACAGTCTTGTTGTAGTGAGAACTACTGCATAGTCTTGTTGTAGTGAGAACTACTGCACAGTCTTGTTGTAGTGAGAACTACTGCACAGTCTTGTTGTGGAAACACGGGGCTGAACACACCGGGTTGTCCTATATGTGTCTTGTTTACACGGGGTCATAGCTATCTGGCCTGCTGGCATAGTCATCAGCCTTGGCCATCTAGTGTAGTTTGAGTGCCACCATCTTGTGAAAGTGTTTGCAATTTTTAGTCAACAAGGACTAGTTACGATGCCTCTTTGTAGTTAAATTATTTCATTATCGTGTTATGTGTTGATAGGAAAAGTATTTGTAGTGGATGTGTGAAACATTTCCAAGTAGTGACTTAATTTTCTTGTCAGATGTACATACCTTAAGCCACTGGCTCAGTCACGGTGTGCTGGGCACCTTACCCAGCACTGGTGCTGGGCACCTTACCCAGCACTGGTGCTGGGCACCTTACCCAGCACTGGTGCTGGGCACCTTACCCAGCACTGGTGCTGGGCACCTTACCCAGCACTGGTGCTGGGCACCTTACCCAGCACTGGTGCTGCTTATTCAGCGTCGTCGTCCTGCTATCACATTTGTCACTTATGCTTGACTAGTTTTTAGAACCAGTAGACATCTATGATGTACCCAAAGTTCCTTTCCAAATATCATGATGTGTTTTCTGAACAATCATCGAAGTTCAAGTGGCGACTGCTGGCCAAAACTCTGCATTTACTTTTGTCTAGTTTAATCTTACGTGTACAAAGTGCTTATCTAACCTGTTCTTCAAAGACTAAATTGTTTTAGTGATTATAAGTTTTCAACTTTTGATCGATGTTTGTTCCAGTGTTCGGTAATTTAAAACAAAAAACTTTATGAAATACTGTTTTTGCACCTCTTGCTTCAGATATTTATACTATTATTTTAGTATTTGTTTACCGACCCTTGGCCGGGTGCCTAAAGCTGTCGGTTTACACGACGAGGTGTCTGTGTTCGATCCCCAGCGAGGGTAGAAACATTGGTCTTGTTTCTTTACACTGGTTGTCTATGTTCACCCATTAGTAAACTGAGAATCTAGGAGTTAGTCGACTGGTGTGGGTCGCATCCTGGGACAAAACTGACCTATTTTTCCCGAAATACTCTGCATAACAAGCGGTTTTCTATATAGTAGTATGTATGTCATTGATGTCAGCTATGGTCTGTATACCTTGTACATGTACTTGTAAAAATAAAGATAATAGTAATAATAATAATAATAATAGTAATAATAATAATAATAATAATAATAATAATAATAATAATAATAATATTATTATTATTATTATTATTATTATTATTATTATTATTATTATTATTATTATTATTATTATTATTATTAAAAGTTTAGACATACCTTCATTCATGGGTCGATACTTTTACACAGGGTTTGACAAGGTTAAAGATCCCTAGCTTCATTGACAAGCTATTTACAGGTTAAGGATTCCTAACTTTATTGGCAAGCTAAGAGCTGTTAGCTACATCAGCTCATTTGAAAGCGTTTTTATTGTTATGAGACATACAAGTAGGAAACAGGATGAAGTTGGAGCCATCTGTGGGCCAGCATTTTCATTTGATCAACTGACTTTATCTCGTTGACATCATTATGCTGTACGAATGTGTTCCATACTCGAGTCATCCTGGGTATGTATGATCTCAGATGGAGTGATGTTCTGGAGAAGGGTACAGCCAGAGTGAAGTTGCTGCTTTCTGCCCGTCTTGTGGCATAAAAGCTTGTTTCACGCTGTCCTCGAAGTGGATCCAAGTGTGGTATTTTGACAATATTGGCCTTGTACATAACAGTAAGGCCACCCACATCCCTCCTATGTTGAAGGCTCTGCTGAAATGACAGATCTATCCAGGATGGGTCCAGGCGAGAGATGAGACGTCTTGCTCTGTTCTCTACTCTGTCAAGCAGTCGCAGATGAGAGGGGGGGCAGGCAAACCAAGAAAATGGAGCATACTCAAGGTGTGAGTGTACTTGTGCCTCGTACAGGATCTTGCAACCCCAACTGTCAAGCAGATGCGAGATACGGCGAAGTGCTGTAAGCTTCCTGACTGCCTTGTTTGCAAGATTTACAACATGGTTCTTCATGGTTAGTTTGGAGTCAAATTTCACCCCAAGGATATCAACTCTTCTCCAGGTGCCAACACCCTCCCATTCATCCTTACTTCTGCACCAGCATTACCATTATGGTGCCTAGAGACGATCATCATTTGCGTTTTCTCAGGTGCAAATGTTACTTGCCATCTATTTCCCCAAGCTGATATAGCTCTCAGCTGGTGATTGATGTAGCTAAGAGCAGCTGGCATTTCTTCTCTTTGATAAGTGAATGTCAGTGTACAGTCGTCTGCATATGCATGTGATTCTGGGATGAGATGAAGAAGGTCGTTGAAGTAGACATTCCATAACAACGGACCCTGGACGCTTCCTTGTGGAACACTTGCCCCAGTAGGATGTCTTGCTGATTCCGTTCCATTGAGAACTACACTTAGAGATCTACCATGAAGGTAATCACTGAGGAGACATAGCGTAGAGCCTGCAATTCCCAGTGCTTGAAGTTTTGCTAAGAGGCCATGGTGCCACACCCGGTCGAAAGCGCCAGCAATGTCCAGTGCTACCACACAGCTGACTTTGGATTCATCCAGTGACTGGTGCCACTTAGTGGAGAGGTTTAACAACAGATCAGCAGCAGAGTAACCTTTCCTGAAGCCATATTGACGATCACAAAGTAGTGAGTGGTAGTCAAAAAACTCTGTCATTTGTCTTGAGATTATTGTCTCAGTGATTGACAGGAGTGACACTGGTCTGTAGTTGCTGATTTCTGCTCTGCTCTTCTTTTTGTGAACAGGGACTACATTTGCCTCTTTCCATAGAGAGGGCCATTTACACTGTACTAGGCAGTGCTGAAAGATGCGAGTTAGAGGTGCTGCTAGCTGGTCTGCACATCTTCTCAACAATCTTGGGCTCAACTTGTCTGGGCCCACAGCCTTTTCTTGGTCAAGCGATTTAAGAAGGAAATGCACCTCCTCCTGCCTTACTGTCACCACTGACAGTTTTGACACAGTTCTTGTTATCTCATGCTGCTTCCCTTATAATGATTTTAATCCTTAAATATACCCATTTCTTCTCTTTTTTATTTTGCGCTCATAATGTAGGATATTCTCTGAAATCTCCTCGCTCTTACCTCCACTACTTTTTGTCAAAAGTTTTACTCTGTCAGAGCAGTAGACTGAACCTATCCTGCCTTGTTCTTGGGCATGGCAGGGAGGCGGAAATCTTTCTTATGGATCAGGCTCTTTTCTCTTTTTATTCTTGCATTCGTCTCTGCGTAAAAAATACCACATTCGTCCTCTGAGCTAAATCGTAAATCTTTGTTAACTATTCTCACTTCTAAATCCCAACCTCTTTGCATTTTAATCCTCGGTATCGTACCTCTCTCTTTCTTTATTTCTATCCCAGGCTAATCCGTCTCATTGCAATGGGTTCTGGCTTACAAAGGTATCAAATTAAATTAAAGACAAAATGGCGTTCCTGATTTGCTCTTCTTTCTTCTTTGATAGACCCCTGCTCAGGTAATGTACGTGGATGACTTACGGTTCACATCTATCAGTTCAGGATGGTTGCCCATCCTATCCTTACCAGCTCGACACGGACAGCCACCTCCATTCTTGTTCCACATTTTTCTCTGTCAGTACTTTCCTTCTTGGGACTCTTACCTCTTCTTCCATGTGATATGTGATGTCAGTTGTGGTTAAAATTTCTGCGGAAGAGTTTTACCAGCCCTAGGACTGTCCCCGCCCTAAATCTTACGAGAACAACAACTTCTGATATGACTGTTGCAGTTAAATTGCTTCCACTAAAACTGTAACTTAATCCTTCCATCATGACAGGCTTTAACTATTTTCCTGGCTTACTTCTTAATTCCGATACATTGTTACTCTGGACACTCAACCTACAGAATAATTGTGACAACACTGAAAGAGAAGCAACTCACAATAAAGATGAGAGCAGGGATGGGAGTACAGTTGTGGACGTGGAGATGAGAGAACACCCGGGGTAGTTGGCCACGCCTCGAGCTGACAAACAGAACCCTAGCATTGGCGAAGATAGCACCATTGGCACAACCACTTGTGGAACTCGCCACAAGGATGGGTATCATCCATGCCATCACACCCATGGTAAGGTTGCCGAAAACCTGCGGTCGAGAAGGTAAATGTGGATATTTTATTAAAATTTTACTGCGTGTATTAAATAACTGGCATCTGAAAAACATGGCATTTCTAATTCAGTAATTAAATTAGTTACGATTAAACATAAAACAAAGTTTAACTTAACGGTGTTGAATTTTTTTTTTTTTTTTGAAATATATGAAAAGTCAAATATTATTTATTTCCTAGATGTTGTTTTCCTGTTAAATTTTTCAAAATGTCAACGACAGATTTCACTAACAATAACAACTTTCTTCTAACTAGGAAACATGAATATTGAAAACTTGAAGACAACTGAAGATGTCTACTAAAGTTATTACATGAACTCAGAGTTAGAAAATGTCTGTATAAAACTGACTAGAGGACACTTCCACATGTCAAGTGTTCCTTCAACTTTACCAAAGTTATAAGTCACCATGGTGGAAAATTTCAAGTTAATAGGTTAATTTGTTCTGAAATTATGTACGAGAGACTTTGTGAAAGATAGAGTGCCAACTATCTTATAAAATCGAATGAGAAAAAAAGCTGAGAAAACTCCATTAAAGAGCAAATTTTGAATATTAGTTTTCATTTCTCAGTTATATGCTTTTTAAAAATCTCTAAAAGTCAACAAGAGAAAATATTTAAAATTTTTAGAAAGTCCGATTTGATATTTTTTCAGTAAAATTGTCAACAGCGCCCACATTAATACAGAAATATTTCCCACGAAGATGCAGCTCCGCTTACCATTTTAAGCTGATCAGAATAGTTATTATTTTCATTAATACGAAAAAACAAAATTTATTCATAAAACAGGCATAATAAAATTGATGCAGTTCAAGGTGAACGCCAAACTTTCTTTTAATAAATCTTCTAACAATGAAAGTTTTAAGACTTTCAGAAAAAGATTTTTACTAACTGGTCGGTATCAAACAATTCCAGCTTTTTAACAATGTCAGTAAAATTTATAATTTATGCTGAGACAGATTAAACTTGTGGATCATCTTTCTTATCACATCCATCAACATTATATTAAATCCATCAACATTATATTATGAAGTCATTCAGAAGATTCTTTGTTTACTTTTTGTATGACCATCAACATAACTATTTAAAAAAAAAGGCAAACTGAGACCAATGTAACTCAGTAACAATGTAAAGTTATAACAGTAAGTACTACATGTGACAGAGTTAACTGTGTTTGACAGCTACAAGAATGATTCCATTATGGCTGTAATGCCCTAAAGAAGGACCAAAATAACTCAGGCTACTTGAAGCATTATTAAAACCAACGATGTAACTTTACCAATCAAATGACAAACTTAAAAAACTTCTGACAGAAAAGGCAGTTCTGATTCTGTTGCCGTTCAAAGAAAAGATAAACAAGGCCACTTCCGACAAGACTGTCTTTGATGGTGGTGAATTTGAGAGACAAGTGGGAAGTTGAAAGAAACAATCAGACCCTCTCCTTGGACATGCTTCTTCGTGAGTGCTTCTTTGCTTGGTTCTCCCCAGTTTTGCCGACTCCTTTGTTGTCATGGTCAGGGATACAGGCTGTCTAGCACTGCTCACTGCACATGTTAAAGAGATGGATTATCGTGAGCTCTGGATGCTAGCAGCAACATACAACAAACCAAATTTTATTTTAATAATACAGGAACATTATCAGCTTCAGTCTGCATGGTACAGAATCTTATTACATTTCTTGCAATCACGGCTGTGACATGGCATCTTTGACTTGAAGAAAATAGTGTGGAAATGTTAAAAAAAAAGAGTCTCAGAGGCCTAAATGAAGGTGTTCTAACATAAAAAGATTCTGCTTTAGTTGTTTTTTTTTTTTTGTTTTTTTTGTGCAAGGAGTGGCATGCTGCTGAAAACAAAGAAGAAAAGACATGTTATGCATTAAACTTTTATTGGGAAACAGTTTTGCTCTATGTTGGTGTTGTGTACCCTCAACTGGACACAATGTATTTTTAAAATTCTGTATCTTTAATATTCTGTGTATATTTTATTATTATATAATTTTATATTGGAGATGTTTTCATTATTAGCTAAAATGAAAATACCTTTTCTGTATACTATTATTTGAGTTAGCTATATTACTAGGTAGGGTGTAACATGTACACTTTATGTTCCAGAGTTGTGGTTGGCTGACCACACTATTGGCTCGGCTCGCTTGTTTACCTGCTGGCGTCTCTGCAGTACCAGTGTGAGTCACATAATCATACCCAATGTTGGGCTGTTGGGTTGGCCTCACTCAGTCTCCTCCTGGCCTCTCTTAGGAGACACATCAAGCTCTCTTCCTGGTGCTTGATTTCCTCTCTCGAGGGTTATTTTCGATTTCTCTCTTACCCTGGTGAATTTGTTGGCTCAGTTATCTGACTCTGCCTTGTCGGCCTTTTTTTGTTGCTTTATGGTCGGTAATATTCTAAGTTGGGCTGGATGAAGATAGCACCAAGTCTAAGCCTATAATTTTGATTTCTCCATATTAATAATATATTGGTTGAAATAGATTCTTATCGTTAATGCAATTATACAAATATGTACATACCAAGAGAATTGTAGGAGCACGACTCATTATTTATGTCCAATATTTTACCTTTGTGTACATATGTATTCTGTTAGACAACTTTACTAGTTAAGATCTTAAATTTTATCTATTTTGTTTGTGTTCTCGAATTCTTATATTACAACTTATTGTTAAAAAACCGGAAACAGGCCAACTGGAGATGTTTTAAGAAGTCGAGTTTTGTAACAAATGGGGGCCTGTCCAGGAGCTTGATCCAAGGAAAGAAGATATGGTCAATAAGCTCTAGCTCTTAAGCAATATGTTGGAATAATATAATCGCTCTCTTGGTATAAACTGATTTTTATAATGTCAGGACCTTCTAAGGCACAAATACACTTTTCCTGCAGAAGTTCTAAGGCATCATATAAGGGCACTGTGCTAACCAACTCTTTTAGTGTTCAAAACACTTTCCTTCTGTTTGATGCTATCAACGAATGCAAGGATGTGGACGAGTCTTGTTATCACAGGTGACACTACAGTCATGTGTGATGCTACAGTCAAGGGTAATGCTACAGTCACGGGTGATGCTACAGTCAAGGGTGATGCTACAGTCACGGGTGACGCCACAGTCATGGGTGATGCTTTAGTCACGGGTAACACTACAGTCACAGGAGATGCCACAGTCATGGGTGACATCACAGAGAATTCTTCAAAGGAATTTGCCGAAGGGTCACAGGTACTGACCAGCCAGACTGGAGCACACAGAAGAAAGACTGTTAACTGTACTCCTTGATGTGTGTCTGCAGAGTCTGGCACAAGATTTTGGCCTTCATGGAGTTTGAGCACCGGCAATGGCAGGAACTTGTGGAAGCTGACTTCCTTCTCCAGATACTCAAAGTTGGACTTCTTATCCAGGGTGCTGCTTGAAACGTCGTTTAACAGTTGCTTGATATCTATACAAGCAAGTTGAGTGGCAATATCCTGGTTGATCCCTTCATTGGCTCGACTCTCATCTTCTAGGACCTAGGTACTCATTCTTAACTTGTTCATAATAATAGCAGAAGGTATCCCTGTCCTTCTTGTAGACCTGGTGGAGGTCAGAGAGTATAAAGTGATCCTGACGTTCAAATTTCCAGTCTTTGTTCAGAAATTTTGAGTATTTTTCTTAAATGGTCAGGTCCTGGTGTACCAGTGTACCTCCCTAGCAGTAGTTTTCTTGACAGCAAACATTCCCTCATGGTCGAGCTCCAGGAGGTTATTATTATCTTCTTTAAGTCTGTTCAGTCACCAAACTTAACTGCGTTGGAGTTGATGCATCCTTGACTATAATTAACAAGGTTGTACTTGTGTCTAATATAGTTTAATAAATACAAAACACACTCCATATTTGTGATGAAAATTAGAGATGTGCTTTAACAGCTAAATGGCTGTTTGTACAAAAATAAAATTTTGCACTAAAAATATTTTTTTAAGAACTTTTTTTTTTTGCAAATTTAATTTTAAAAATAAGGAATTTAAATAAACTAACCAGTGAAAATGGAGGGTTATTTATAAAATAATTTTTTCATGTGACTTAGATTTGTCCTACACTAAATATTAGAGAAGCCTATGTGATTACCTATGCATCATGAAAATACATAGGACAATGAGTGTGAATGTGTGAAAGTTGGTAGAGAAGTTGTTTTATATAAAAATTGCATATTTAATATTTATTAAAAAATTGTGTATTTAATATTTATCATCCCATTTATTTATCTAAATATATTCTTGTGTTTAATATTTCAACAGTTATGAGATTATGAGTTAGCTAGATTTTGATGCGGAGTGTTGAGCCACTCTGGCTTCTATACGGATAGGATTGTGGCCTAACAGCTGTGTCTTCCATTATTCTTCATGTACGAGAACAAGTTGTGCCCGGCTGCTATATCGACAGTGCCTGATCCATCTCGAGCGCTACCTTGGAGTTGTATGGAGTCTCTGCACTGTTAAGATATGCTGTCCTCGTACGAAGAAGAAATAGTCATCAAAAGTGGAGACACGGAACTTTGTCAATAGGTTAAAACAAAGTTTCTCCTGTTAATGTGAGAGAGATACATGATGAATATTGGGACATCGACCTGTTGTGGTGCGGGGAGAGAGGGAGGGTGTTCCATACCCTGAACTGGACACAAAGTATATTTAAAATTCTGTATCTTTAATATTCCGTGTATATTTTATTATGTAAATTTATATTGGAGATGTTTTCATTATTAGCTAATATTAAAATATCTAACTTTATACTATTATTTGACTTAGGTATATTATTAGGCTGGGTGTAACATGTACACTTTATTTTCCAGAGTTGTGGTTTGCTGACCATACTATCGGCTCGCTTGTTTACCTGCCGGTGTCTCTATAGTACCAATGTGTCTCATAATCACATCCAGTGTTGGGCTGTTGGGTTGGCCTCACTCAGTCTCCTCCTGGCCTCTCTTAGGAGACACATCAAGCTCTCTCCCTGGTGCTTGATTTCCTCTCTCGAGGGTTATTTTCGAGTTCTCTCTTACCCTGGTGAATTTGTTGTCTCAGTTATCTGACTCTGCCTTGCCGGCCTTTTTTTGTTACTTTATGGTCGGTAATATTCTCAGCTGGACTGGATGAAGATAGTACTAACTCTAAGCCTATAATTTTGATTTCTTCATATTAATAGTATATCAGCTGAAAAAGATTCTTATGGTTAATGCACATATACATTATATACATACCAAGAGAAATGTAGGAGCTTGTCTCTTTATTTACGTCCAATATTTTAACTTTGTATATGTATATTCTGTTAGACAATTTTTCTAGTAAAGATCTTAAATTTTATTTATTTGGTTTGTGATCCCGAATTCTTATAAAACAACTTCTTGTTACAAAACCGGAAACAGGCGAACTGTTAGACAGGGATAAATTAACTAATTCTCTACCATGCTCTGGGGACGTTTTAAGAAGACGAGTTTTGTAACAGTTGGTTTTTATCAAGTATTGATAAAGCGATAACGTTGTGGCAACATATGTTTGTTTTATACCGCGTGTCTTTCCTTGACACAGCAGCAGCAAATACTAGTGAATCCAATTTTGTTTAATAATACAAAAGAGAAGACTCACCACAGCCACAGCAGCAGAGGAGAGCATCTGGCTGGGTGTGAGCACAGCGAAGTAGGCGACGTTGGTGAGGACATAGATTATTGTAATACTGGTGAGCGAGATAGTGATGGCCCTCGGCACGTTCCTGTTACCAGAAAAGTGAAATATCAACTAGAATGAAATGTCGCATGACCTTGAATTATGAAGACCAAGACACACGTTGTAGAACAAACTTTTGTTAGTTATCACCAGAGGACTAATACTCTGGTTATTTAATACAAAATATAATTATACCATTTAAATTTTAAAAGTGGCAAAATGATGCCTATACACTCCACCAACAATACCAACCATCTATGAATCATACGGAAGAGGCAGTCTACGGTTATCAATTATTTTTTATTAACGTATTGGCCGTCTCCCACCAAGGCAGGGTGGCCCTGAAAAGAAAAACTTTCATCACCACTCACTCCATCACTGTCTTGCCAGAGGTGCGCTAACACTACAGTTAAAAAACTGCAACATTTAACATCCCTCTTTCAGAATGCAGGCACTGTACTTCCCATCTCCAGGACTCAACTCGGTCCTGCCGATTTCCTTGAATCCCTTCATAAAAGTTGCCTTCTTAACACTCCAACAGCACGTCAAGTCTTAAAAACCACATGTCTCCATTCACTCCTATCTAACATGCTCACGCATGCTTGCTGGAAGTTGACCCCCCTCCCTCCTGCCTTTCCTAGGCCGACCCTTACCACGTCATCTCTCCACTACAGATATATACTCTCTCGTAGTCATTCTATTTCGTTTCTCCCTCTCTACATGTCCGATCCACCTCAACAACCCTTCCTCTGCCCTCTGGATAATAATTTGGTAATCCAGAATCTCCTCCTAATTTCCAAGCTACGGATTCTGTGCATTATATTCACACAACGCGTTGCCCTCAGACATGACATCTGCACTGCCTTCTCCTTGTTGCAACATTCACCACCAATTCTTCACACCCATATAAGAACGTTGGTATAACTATACTCTCGTGCATTCCCCTGTTTGCTTACGTAGATAATGTTCTTTATCTCCACAGACTCCACAGTGCACCACTCACCTTTCTCGCCTTATCAGTTCTATGATTTACCTCATTTTTCATATCCCCTCTGCTGACACGTCCACTCCCAGATATCTGAATACATTCACCTCCTTCATACTCTGTCCCTCCATTCTCATATCCAGTCTGTCGTTACCTATTTTTTATGTTATCGTCAACACATTACTCTTCTATATTCACTTTTAATTTCCTTCTTTTACTTACGCTTCCTAACTCGTTCACCAAATTCTGGAGCTTCTCTTTAGAATCTTCAAAACGCACAGTGTTATCAGCAAAAAAGGAACTATGACAACTCCCATTTTGTGTTTGATTCTTTATCACTTAATCCTACACCTCTTGTCAACATCTGATCATTCACTTTTTTACAACACCATATGTAAATATATTGAACAACCATGATGACATCACACACATCCTTGTCTAAGGTCTACTTTTACTGGGAAATAATCTCCCTCTCCTACATACTCTAACCTGAGCCTCACTATCCTCGTAAAAACTATTCACTGTTTTCAGTAACCTCAGTAACCTACCTCCTATTCCATATAGTCGAAACATCTGCCACATTGCCCCCTATTCACTCTATTATTCTTCTTTTGCAAATCCATAAATGCCACAAACCATTTTAGCCTTATCTAAATACTGTTCACCTATATGTTTCACTGTAAACACCTGGTCCACACACCCCCTACCCTTCCTAAAGCCTCTTTGTTCATCTGCTATCCTGATCTCTCTCTTACTCTTAATTCTTTCAATAATAACTTTACCATACACTTTACCAGGAATACTCAACACACTTACTCACTTATAATTTTTGCACTCTCTTTTATCCCCTTTGCCTTTATACAAAGGAACTATGCATGCTCTCTGCCAATCCCTAGGTACCTTACCCTCTTCCATACATTTATTAAATAATTGCACCAACCACTCCAAAACTATATCCCCACCTGCTTTTAACAATTCTATCTTTATCCCATCAATCCCAGCTGCCTTACCCCCTTTCATTTTACCTACTGCCTCACAAACTTCCCCACACTAACAACTGACTCTTCCTCACTCCTACAAGATGTTATTCCTCCTTGCCCTATACACTAAATCACAGCTTCCCTATCTTCATCAACATTTAACAATTCCACAAAATATACCCTCCATCTTCCCATTACCTCTAACACTTCATTTAATAGCTCTCCTCTCCTATTTTTAACTGACAAATCCACTCGTTCCTTAGGCTTTCTCTACTTATTTGTCTCTCTCATTTGCTCTCTCTTTACATTCTTTCACCACTCTCTTAACCTCTCCTTTCTTTTTCCATATACTCCTCCCTCCTTGCATCACTTCTACTTTGTAAAAACCTTTCATATGGTAACTTTCTCTCTCTTACTACTCTTTTCATGTCATCATTCCAACAATCGCTCTTCTTCCCTCCCGCACCCACTTTCCTGTAACAACAAACTTCTGCTCAACACTCTAACACCATCTATCCTTCAATAGTTATTTACATTTTACCCCTTAACTATCTCTTGCTTTAGTTTATAAACCTTCACTTCTCTCTTACTTCCTGCATCCATTTTCCTTGTATCCCATCTTCCTTTTACTCTCAGTGCAGCTATAACTAAAAAGTGATCTGATATATTTATAAACATACACATCCTGAAGTCTACAAATCTGCCAATACATATTCCAAGAAGTTACTGTCATTACGCCCTGTATCGTATCTACTTTACTTATTTATCATTTTTTTTAAATGTGTATTACTCATAACAAAACCCCTTTCTACACAAAATTCAAAGGCCCCCCTCACATATTGATTTACACTTGGCACCCCAAACTTACCTGCCTCACACTCTAAATGTTTGTCCTACTTTAGCATTTGTCTCCTACAACAATTACTCTCTCACTTGGTTCAAAAGACTTAAGAAACCGTAATGATACGATTTCTTAAGTCATGTTGACGGCAGTGAAGGGACTTGAGCTAGAGTTCGTCACGGCCACGCTAGCTGGAGATTCGTCTGTAAAAACTTGCATTTGTGGTCACAGAGGTGCCTGTGCTAACTTTCCTATGGTGTAGAAATATACCTAGTTGGATGAATCTTATTGTGGCTAGCTGGTCTAGTGGCTAACGCGACGGGCTGGAGTTTTGAGACTCTATGACCGCGGGTTCAATCCCGGCCGGGGGTATGGTTGGTTCAAAAGTTCCTAAACATTCGCTTAATATCTCCAAAAATATCTCCCCTCACTCCCCGCTACACTCCTCTCTTCTCCAGGAGCATACACACTTATTATGACCCACTTCTCGCATCCGACTCTTATTTTAATCCACACAATCCTTGAATTTATACATATATACTCCCTCTTCTCCTTCCATAACTGATCCTTCAACATTATTGCTACCTCTTCCTTAGCTCTAGCTCTCTCAGATACTTCAGACTCAATGCCAGTTATTTCTGTGTTTATATAAAGCCGAATAGATTGAACCCGCACTTTCTGAGTGCTCTGCGAACCTTTAAATTGTTACAGCTCGCCGAAGTTGACAGCTCCCAGTCGATCGCATTATGTAATTAAAATCGAAAGTCTTGAAAGAAACTATTGGAAGAACACAATACTGAACATTATTACCAGCTCTGTAATATAGAGTCGCAAGAAAATATAGTATTAAAAGTTCAATAAACTAAAAAATAATGCGAGCATTTCATTAAATATTTTTAATGTGATTTTGCTTTGAAACTTGCACATACACAGCTGAAACTCAGCAAAAATACTTGCAACTAAGATACACCAGCAGTTAGCATTAGAATCCTATCAGAAGCGACATTCTGTAGTTACTACATGCAAAACTAAATTATTTAACAAAAGTGGAAAAAATTTACAATTCTCGAAGTGAAAGTTTTCTTTCAGTGATGGAAACACTGAAAGTTGGATTTATATATATATATATATATATATATATATATATATATATATATATATATATATATATATATATATATATATATATATATATATATATATATATATATATATATATGTATATATATACATATATATATATATATATATATATATATATATATATATATATATATATATATATATATATATATATATATATATATATATGAATATATATATATGTGTGTGGGTGTGTGTGTGTGTGTGTGTGTGTGAGTGTATGTGTGTGTGTGTGTGTGTGTGTGTGTGTGTGTGTGTGTGTGTGTGTGTGTGTGTGTATGTGCGTGTATGTGTGTGTGTGTATGTGTGTATGTGTGGGTGTGTGTGTGTGTGTTTGTGTGAATGTATGTGTGTGTACATGTACTCACGTATTTGTACTCACCTATTTGTGGTTGCAGGGGTCGAGTCCTAGCTCCTGGCCCCGCCTCTTCACCGGTTGCTACTAGGCCCTCTCTCTCCCCGCTCCATGAGCTTTATCAAACCTCGTCTTAAAACTGTGTATGGTTCCTGCCTCCACTACGTCATTTTCTAGGCTATTCCACTGCCTTACAACTCTATGACTGAAGAAATACTTCCTACTATCTCTCTGACTCATTTGTGTCTTCAACTTCCAATTGTGGCCTCTTGTTTCTGTGTCCCCTCCCTGGAACATCCTGTCTTTGTCCACCTTGTCTATTCCACGCAGTATTTTATATGTCGTTATCATGTCTCCCCTGACCCTCCTGTCCTCCAGTGTCGTCAGGCCGATTTCCCTTAATCTTTCTTCATAGGACATTCCCCTTAGCTCTGGAACTAACCTTGTCGCAAACCTTTGTACTTTCTCTAGTTTCTTGACGTGCTTTATCAAGTGCGGGTTCCAAACAGGTGCTGCATACTCCAGTATGGGCCTGACATACACGGTGTACAGTGTCTTGAATGATTCCTTACTAAGGTATCGGAATGCTGTTCTCAGGTTTGCCAGGCGCCCATATGCTGCAGCAGTTATCTGATTGATGTGTGCTTCCGGAGACATGCTCGGTGTTATACTCACCCCAAGATCTTTCTCCTTGAGTGAGGTTTGCAGTCTTTGGCCACCTAGCCTATACTCTGTCTGTGGTCTTCTGTGCCCTTCCCCTATCTTCATGACTTTGCATTTGGCAGGATTAAATTCGAGAAGCCATTTGCTGGACCAGGTGTCCAGTCTGTCCAGGTCTCTTTGAAGTCCTGCCTGGTCCTCATCAGATTTAATTCTCCTCATTAACTTCACATCATCTGCAAACAGGGACACTTCTGAGTCTAACCCTTCCGTCATGTCGTTCACATATACCAAAAATAGCACTGGTCCTAGGACCGACCCCTGTGGGACCCCGCTCGTCACAGGTGCCCACTGTGATACATCATTACGTACCATGACTCGTTGTTGCCTCCCTGTCAGGTATTCTCTGATCCATTGCAGTGCCCTTCCTGTTATATGCGCCTGATGCTCTAGCTTCTGCACTAATCTCTTGTGAGGAACTGTGTCAAAGGCCTTCTTGCAGTCCAAGAAGATGCAATCAACCCACCCCTCTCTCTCTTGTCTTACTTCTGTTATTTTATC
>NC_091351.1:21800892-21803392 GCF_038502225.1 Cherax quadricarinatus | reverse complement strand
TCTCTTTGTAGTCCTGCCTGATCCTCGTCCGATTCGATTCTTCTCATTAACTTCACATCGTCTGCAAACAAGGACACTTCTGAGTCTATCCCTTCCGTTATGTCGTTCACGTATACCAAGAACAGCACAGGTCCTAGGACTGACCCCTGTGGAACCCCGCTTGTCACAGGCGTCCACTCTGACACCTCGTCGCGTACTATGACTCGTTGTTTCCTCCCTGTCAGATATTCTCTGATCCATTGCAGTGCCTTTCCTGTTATGTGTGCCTGGTCCTCTAGCTTTTGCAGTAACCTCTTGTGAGGAACTGTGTCGAAAGCCTTCTTGCAGTCCAAAAATACGCAGTCGATCCACCCCTCTCTCTCTTGTCTTACTTCTGTCACCTTGTCATAAAACTCTAGTAGGTTTGTGACACAGGATTTTCCTTCCCTGAAACCGTGCTGGTTGTCAATTATACACTTGTTTCTTTCCAGGTGCCCCACCACTCTCCTCCTGATGATCTTCTCCATGACCTTGCATACTATACACGTTAGAGATACAGGTCTGTAGTTTAGTGCCTCATGTCTGTCTCCCTTTTTAAAAATTGGGACTACATTTGCCATTTTCCATACCTCAGGGAGTTGCCCAGTTTCAAATGATGTGTTGAAGATCTTTGTTAATGGCTCACACAATATCTCTGCTCCCTCTTTAAGGACCCATGGAGAGATGTTGTCTGGTCCCACCGCCTTTGAGGTGTCAAGTTCGCATAGCAGCTTCTTCACCTCCTCCTTGGTTATATGTACCTCATCCAGCACTTGCTGGTGTGCCCCCCTGTTCTGATTTCTTGGAGTCCTACTGGTTTCCACTGTAAATACCTCTTTAAATCTTGTGTTGAGCTCCTGACATACCTCTCGGTCGTTTCTTGTGAATTCCCCATCACTCTTCCTCAGTCTGATTACCTGGTCCTTGACTGTTGTTTTCCTCCTGATGTGGCTGTACAACAGCTTCGGGTCAGTCTTTACTTTTGATGCTATGTCATTTTCATATTGTCTCTGAGCCTCCCTTCTTATCTGTGCATATTCGTTTCTGGCTCTTCGGCTGATTTCTTTACTTTCCTGAGTTCTCTGTCTTCTGTACCTTTTCCATTCTCTAGTACACCTAGTTTTTGCCTCCCTACACCTTTGGGTGAACCAAGGACTCGTTCTGTTCTTCCCATTATTCCTGTTTCCCTTGGGAACAAAGCTCTCCTCTGCCTCCTTGCATTTTGTTGCTACATAGTCCATCATTTCTTGTACTGGTTTTCCCGTCAGTTCCCTCTCCCACTGAATGTCTTGAAGGAAGTTCCTCATGCCTGAGTAGTTCCCCCTTTTGTAGTTTGGTTTTTCCCAGCCTATTCCTGCTACTCTCTCCACTTGGAGCTCAACTATGTAGTCGAAGCACAGAACCACATGATCACTAGCTCCCAGGGGCCTTTCATACATGATACCCTCGATGTCCGAACTACTCATGGTGAATACAAGGTCCAACCTTGCTGGTTCATCCTCTCCTCTCTCTCTGGTAGTGTCTCTAACATGTTGATGCATGAGGTTCTCCAGTACCACATCCATCATCTTGGCTCTCCATGTTTCGGGACCCCCATGGGGCTCCAGGTTTTCCCAGTCAATCTCCTTGTGATTGAAATCACCCATAACTAGTAACTTTGCTCCCCCCATGTGTGCTCTCCTGGCCACCTCGGCTAGTGTGTTGATCATTGCTCTGTTGCTCTCATCGTATTCTTCTCTTGGCCTCCTGCAGTTCTGTGGTGGGTTGTACATTACTGCAATTATCACCTTATGTCCCTCAGACTGGATTGTTCCTACTAAGTAGTCCCTTTCGCCCATGCCATCCATTCCTTCCATTTTCTCAAAACCCCACTGGTTTTTAATGAGCAGTGCAACTCCTCCTCCCCCTCTCCTCCCTCTGTCTTTCCTGAAGATTTGATATCCGGATGGAAAGATTGAATCTGTTATTATTCTGGTGAGTTTTGTTTCTGTGAGTGCTATTATGTCTGGGGATGTCTCTTTGATTCTTTCGTGCCACTCCTCATACTTGTTTGTTATTCCATCTGCATTTGTATACCACACCTTCAACTTCTTTTCTAAGACTGTGGTCTGGGAAGTATATTGGGGTTGGGGAAGTGGGAGACCTGGTAAGGAACTATGGGTTGTTGCTGTGGGGGTGAAGTTTGTAATGTAGTGGGTGGGGGCATTGGATGTGGCATGGGTGTTTTGATTTAGAGTGTTTGGTTGCACTGGGGTTGACCTGGTTGGGAGGCTTCTATAGAAAGTTGTGAGGGAGGCTGTATTAGATCTTCCTGGGTCTGGGATCTCCTGTCTGTCTTCTCCATCCCCTCTCTTTCCTCCTTTCGCCTTTGTACCATCTCTCTCAGTTTCTTCCTTTCTTCTTGTGTTCTGTCGCGGTCGAGATACACCCTCCTGTATGCCGTCATGTCCCTTAATCGTGCTTTCTCCTGCAGTATCCTGGT
>NC_091351.1:21755892-21795892 GCF_038502225.1 Cherax quadricarinatus | reverse complement strand
CAAGGTAACTACTTTCGTGCCTTCCAGGTAACTACTGTCGTGCCTCCAAGGTAACTACTGTCGTGCCTCCAAGGTAACTACTGTCGTGCCTCCAAGGTAACTACTGTCGTGCCTCTAAGGTATCTACTGTCGTGCCTCCAATATAACTACTGTCGTGCCTCTAAGGTAACTACTGTCGTGCCTCCAAGGTAACTACTGTCGTGCCTCCAAGGTAACTACTGTCGTGCCTCCAAGGTAACTACTGTCGTGCCTCCAAGGTATCTACTGTCGTGCCTTCAAGGTAACTACTGTCGTGCCTCCAAGGTAACTACTGTCGTGCCTCCAAGGTAACTACTGTCGTGCCTCCAAGGTAACTACTGTCGTGCCTCCAAGGTAACTACAGTCGTGCCTACAAGGTAACTACTGTCGTGCCTCCAAGGTAACTACTGTAGTGCCTCGAAGGTAACTACTGTCGTGCCTCCAAGGTAACTACTGTCGTGCCTCCAAGGTAACTACTGTCGTGCCTCCAAGGTAACTACTGTCGTGCCTCCAAGGTAACTACTGTCGTGCCTTCAAGGTAACTACTGTCGTGCCTCCAAGGTAACTACTGTCGTGCCTCCAAGGTAACTACTGTAGTGCCTCGAAGGTAACTACTGTCGTGCCTGCAAGGTAACTACTGTCGTGCCTCGAAGGTAACTACTGTCGTGCCTCCAAGGTAACTACTGTCGTGCCTCCAAGGTAACTACTGTCGTGCCTCCAAGGTAACTACTGTAGTGCCTCCAAGGTAACTACTGTCGTGCCTCCAAGGTAACTACTGTCGTGCCTCCAAGGTAACTACTGTCGTGCCTCCAAGGTAACTACTGTCGTGCCTGCAAGGTAACTACTGTCGTGCCTCCAAGGTAACTACTGTAGTGCCTCCAAGGTAACTACTGTCGTGCCTCCAAGGTAACTACTGTCGTGCCTGCAAGGTAACTACTGTAGTGCCTCCAAGGTAACTACTGTCGTGCCTCCAAGGTAACTACTGTCGTGCCTGCAAGGTAACTACTGTCGTGCCTCCAAGGTAACTACTGTCGTGCCTCCAAGGTAACTACTGTCGTGCCTCCTAGGTAACTACTGTCGTGCCTCCAAGGTAACTACTGTCGTGCCTCCAAGGTAACTACTGTCGTGCCTCCAAGGTAACTACTGTCGTGCCTGCAAGGTAACTACTGTCGTGCCTCCAAGGTAACTACTGTCGTGCCTCCAAGGTAACTACTGTCGTGCCTCCAAGGTAACTACTGTCGTGCCTCCAAGGTAACTACTGTCGTGCCTGCGAGGTAACTACTGTCGTGCCTCCAAGGTAACTACTGTCGTGCCTCCAAGGTAACTACTGTCGTGCCTCCAAGGTAACTACTGTCGTGCCTGCAAGGTAACTACTGTCGTGCCTGCAAGGTAACTACTGTCGTGCCTCCAAGGTAACTACTGTAGTGCCTCCAAGGTAACTACTGTCGTGCCTCCAAGGTAACTACTGTCGTGCCTCCAAGGTGACTACTGTCGTGCCTCCTAGGTAACTACTGTCGTGCCTCCAAGGTAACTACTGTCGTGCCTCCAAGGTAACTACTGTCGTGCCTCCAAGGTAACTACTGTCGTGCCTCCAAGGTAACTACTGTCGTGCCTCCAAGGTAACTACTGTCGTGCCTCCAAGGTAACTACTGTCGTGCCTCCAAGGTAACTACTGTCGTGCCTCCAAGGTAACTACTGTAGTGCCTCCAAGGTAACTACTGTCGTGCCTCCAAGGTAACTACTGTCGTGCCTCCAAGGTAACTACTGTCGTGCCTCCAAGGTAACTACTGTAGTGCCTCCAAGGTAACTACTGTCGTGCCTCCAAGGTAACTACTGTCGTGCCTCCAAGGTAACTACTGTCGTGCCTCCAAGGTAACTACTGTAGTGCCTCCAAGGTAACTACTGTCGTGCCTCCAAGGTAACTACTGTCGTGCCTGCAAGGTAACTACTGTCGTGCCTGCAAGGTAACTACTGTCGTGCCTCCAAGGTAACTACTGTAGTGCCTCCAAGGTAACTACTGTCGTGCCTCCAAGGTAACTACTGTCGTGCCTCCAAGGTAACTACTGTCGTGCCTCCTAGGTAACTACTGTCGTGCCTCCAAGGTAACTACTGTCGTGCCTCCAAGGTAACTACTGTCGTGCCTCCAAGGTAACTACTGTCGTGCCTCCAAGGTAACTACTGTCGTGCCTCCAAGGTAACTACTGTCGTGCCTCCAAGGTAACTACTGTCGTGCCTCCAAGGTAACTACTGTCGTGCCTCCAAGGTAACTACTGTAGTGCCTCCAAGGTAACTACTGTCGTGCCTCCAAGGTAACTACTGTCGTGCCTCCAAGGTAACTACTGTCGTGCCTCCAAGGTAACTACTGTAGTGCCTCCAAGGTAACTACTGTCGTGCCTCCAAGGTAACTACTGTCGTGCCTCCAAGGTAACTACTGTCGTGCCTCCAAGGTAACTACTGTAGTGCCTCCAAGGTAACTACTGTCGTGCCTCCAAGGTAACTACTGTCGTGCCTCCAAGGTAACTACTGTCGTGCCTCCAAGGTAACTACAATTTAGATATGTGTGCCGGAATTCTAAATTTAGTGAAACACATTTTTTTTCCTAGTGTCCCGAATATTCACTTTCACGCTGGGTAAGTTCTTTCACTTTATCTACCTTAACATTCTACGAATCATTAATTACCACCAATGCAACGAAAGAAAAAAGACGATAACTTTTATTTTTTATCTTCTTGCCCATTATTTTTAAGGAAACCCTTTTTGGAAAACTAAAATTACCTGGATGAATCTCATTAGATACATACTAGTAATTTTATTAAAGTATCAAAGATAATTATTCTTTATCAAGGTTACAGAGCCATGTAGGAATTTTAGGACATCCTAGGTCGCAAAAAAATGTCCTCCTTCGATACCTACTCCACTCATATCTGTACAAGTCACTCTGGACCTATATTAATTTCAAATGAAATATGCATCACCAGGAATTTGGGTAAAACATTAATATAAATTTGTGAACACTATATTAAATTTAATAAATGACTACATATATATTGAAGGAGAATTTATAATAATAACACTCACCAATTTGTCTGGAGATTACTTGGTGTGTCATACACAAACCCCTGCCTAAAATATGAAGAAAATACTGGCCAGAATTTCAACATAAATAGGGTTAATTTAGCCTATTCCCATCTAATTACAGAGTCCTGTCCAGTCGTCTAATTCTCACGTTCTGCAGGTCTGCTAATCCAACAATTTCGGCTCCTATTTGAGAGGTTTTAAACACAATTTAATCTCTAGAGTGACGAAAATTCTTCCGATTTTCTCTAACGTTATCTTGCCCAGCTCAGAAACAATGGCCACTCCCCTCCCCAGCAACACTCACCACTCTCGCTGATTCTTTATTTATTTACAAATTAATTTTTATTTTTTTTTTTTATCACACTGGCCGATTCCCACCAAGGCAGGGTGGCCCGAAAAAGAAAAACTTTCACCATCATTCACTCTATCACTGTCTTGCCAGAAGGGTGCTTTACACTACAGTTTTTAAACTGCAACATTAACACCCCTCCTTCAGAGTGCAGGCACTGTACTTCCCATCTCCAGGACTCAAGTCCGGCCTGCCGGTTTCCCTGAACCCCTTCAAAAATGTTACTTTGCTCACACTCCAACAGCACGTCAAGTGTTAAAAACCATTTGTCTCCATTCACTCCTATCAAACACGCTCAGGCATGCCTGCTGGAAGTCCAAGCCCCTCGCACACAAAACCTCCTTTACCTCCTCGCTCCAACCTTTCCTAGGCCGACCCCTACCCCGCTTTCCTTCCACTACAGACTGATACACTCTTGAAGTCATTCTGTTTCGCTCCATTCTCTCTACATGTCCGAACCACCTCAACAACCCTTCCTCAGTCCTCTGGACAACAGTTTTGGTAATCCCGCACCTCCTCCTAACTTCCAAACTACGAATTCTCTACATTATATTCACACCACACATTGCCCTCAGACATGACATCTCCACTGCCTCCAGCCTTCTCCTCGCTGCAACATTCATCACCCACGCTTCACACCCATATAAGAGCGTTGGTAAAACTATACTCTCATACATTCCCCTCTTTGCCTCCAAGGACAAAGTTCTTTGTCTCCACAGACTCCTAAGTGCACCACTCACTCTTTTTCCCTCATCAATTCTATGATTCACCTCATCTTTCATAGACCCATCCGCTGACACGTCCACTCCCAAATATCTGAATACGTTCACCTCCTCCATACTCTCTCCCTCCAATCTGATATTCAATCTTTCATCACCTAATCTTTTTGTTATCCTCATAACCTTACTCTTTCCTGTATTCACCCTTAATTTTCTTCTTTTGCACACCCTACCAAATTCATCCACCAATCTCTGCAACTTCTCTTCAGAATCTCCCAAGAGCACAGTGTCATCAGCAAAGAGCAGCTGTGACAACTCCCACTTCGTGTGTGATTCTTTATCTTTTAACTCCACGCCTCTTGCCAAGACCCTCGCATTTACTTCTCTTACAACCCCATCTATAAATATATTAAACAACCACGGTGACATCACACATCCTTGTCTAAGGCCTACTTTTACTGGGAAAAAATTTCCCTCTTTCCTACATACTCTAACTTGAGCCTCACTATCCTCGTAAAAACTCTTCACTGCTTTCAGTAACCTACCTCCTACACCATACACTTGCAACATCTGCCACATTGCCCCCCCTATCCACCCTGTCATACGCCTTTTCCAAATCCATAAATGCCACAAAGACCTCTTTAGCCTTATCTAAATACTGTTCACTTATATGTTTCACTGTAAACACCTGGTCCACACACCCCCTACCTTTCCTAAAGCCTCCTTGTTCATCTGCTATCCTATTCTCCGTCTTACTCTTAATTCTTTCAATTATAACTCTACCATACACTTTACCAGGTATACTCAACAGACTTATCCCCCTATAATTTTTGCACTCTCTTTTATCCCCTTTGCCTTTATACAAAGGAACTATGCATGCTCTCTGCCAATCCCTAGGTACCTTACCCTCTTCCATACATTTATTAAATAATTGCACCAACCACTCCAAAATTATATCCCCACCTGCTTTTAACATTTCTATCTTTATCCCATCAATCCCAGCTGCCTTACCCCCTTTCATTTTACCTACTGCCTCACGAAGTTCCCCCACACTCACAACTGGCTCTTCCTCACTCCTACAAGATGTTATTCCTCCTTGCCCTATACACGAAATCACAGCTTCCCTATCTTCATCAACATTTAACAATTCCTCAAAATATTCCCTCCATCCTCCCAATACCTCTAACTCTCCATTTAATAACTCTCCTCTCCTATTTTTTACTGACAAATCCATTTGTTCTCTAGGCTTTCTTAACTTGTTAATCTCACTCCAAAACTTTTTCTTATTTTCAACAAAATTTGTTGATAACATCTCACCCACTCTCTCATTTGCTCTCTTTTTACACTGCTTCACAACTCTCTTAACCTCTCTCTTTTTCTCCATATACTCTTCCCTCCTTGCATCACTTCTACTTTGTAAAAACTTCTCATATGCTAACTTTTTCTCCCTTACTACTCTCTTTACATCATCATTCCACCAATCGCTCCTCTTCCCTCCTGCACCCACTTTCCTGTAACCGCAAACTTCTGCTGAACACTCTAACACTACATTTTTAAACCTACCCCATACCTCTTCGACCCCATTTCCTATGCTCTCATTAGCCCATCTATCCTCCAATAGCTGTTTATATCTTACCCTAACTGCCTCCTCTTTTAGTTTATAAACCTTCACCTCTCTCTTCCCTGATGCTTCTATTCTCCTTGTATCCCATCTACCTTTTACTCTCAGTGTAGCTACAACTAGAAAGTGATCTGATATATCTGTGGCCCCTCTATAAACATGTACATCCTGAAGTCTACTCAACAGTCTTTTATCTACCAATACATAATCCAACAAACTACTGTCATTTCGCCCTACATCATATCTTGTATACTTATTTATCCTCTTTTTCTTAAAATATGTATTACCTATAACTAAACCCCTTTCTATACGAAGTTCAATCAAAGGGCTCCCATTATCATTTACACCTGGCACCCCAAACTTACCTACCACACCCTCTCTAAAAGTTTCTCCTACTTTAGCATTCAGGTCCCCTACCACAATTACTCTCTCACTTGGTTCAAAGGTTCCTATACATTCACTTAACATCTCCCAAAATCTCTCTCTCTCCTCTGCATTCCTCTCTTCTCCAGGTGCATACACGCTTATTATGACCCACTTCTCGCATCCAACCTTTACTTTAATCCACATAATTCTTGAATTTACACATTCATATTCTCTTTTCTCCTTCCATAACTGATCATTTAACATTACTGCTACCCCTTCCTTTGCCCTAACTCTCTCAGATACTCCAAATTTAATCCCATTTATTTCCCCCCACTGAAAACTCTCCTACCCCCTTCAGCTTTGTTTCGCTTAGGGCCAGGACATCCAACTTCTTTTCATTCATAACATCAGCAATCATCTGTTTCTTGTCATCCGCACTACATCCACGCACATTTAAGCATCCCAGTTTTATAAAGTTTTTCTTCTTCTCTTTTTTAGTAAATGTCTACAGGAGAAGGGGTTACTAGCCCATTGCTCCCGGCATTTTAGTCGCCTCATACGACACGCATGGCTTACGGAGGAAAGATTCTTTTCCACTTCCCCATGGACAATAGAAGAAATAAAGAAGAACAAGAGCTATTTAGAAAAAGGAGAAAAACCTAGATGTATGTATATATATATGCATGTGCGTGTCTGTGAAGTGTGACCAAAGTGTAAGTTGGAGTAGCAAGATATCCCTGTTATCTAGCGTGTTTATTACCTACAATATATTCCATCAATTTACATACAAAATACACTGTATTTTCGGAAAGTATACAGTATTTTCCACACTGCAGCTGGGCAGAGTTCGTTGTTAAACAACTCAAATTACTCCTTCCTCTAGGAGACGATTCCAGCTGGTTCTGGCTTGAGTGGCTGTTCTCCTAGTAGGTCTTACTACAATTTCATCTTCCTACATCACTTGGTCAGCATTATCTTTAATATCACTCGTGTCACTATCCCTTAGATTTTCATTTACATTTGATTGAATACCATTTAATTCCAAGGGAATCAAATCATTAATCGTGCATAAACTTTCCTGGCCACGACACAACTCTTTAACATTCTGGATAACACCTTGTGCATCTGGGTACAATGTCAATACTTTGCCCAGAGGCCACAATGTTCGATGCTGTTCAATATCAATTAACACAATGTCACCTGGCTGAATATTCTGTCGATTTACTGCCTCTGTCCCACCATAAAAGTGTTCACATAGTGTAAGAAGATATTCCTTATGCCACACATTAGACCAATGATCAATTACTTTATTTAACATTTTAAATATATCACACAACACTGCCGCATCATTGTAATCTTCATCACTCTCTTCAGGATTATCTCTATAGACAGGGGCAGCTTCCAATTTCCTTCCACATATTAGGAGAGAAGGTGTTAATACATCTGCATCAGGTGTATCACTCATGTACGAGAGAGGCCGATTATTTATACGATTCTCCGCCTCCACTAACACTGCACTGAATTCCTTCAAATTAATTCTCTTCCGGTGTAGTACTTTACGGAGACACGTCTTCACTGTGCCTATCAGTCTTTCGTACAGCCTCCCCTGCCAAGGGGCTCTAGGAGTAATAAATTTCCAGGTACACACTCGTTGGGTTAACAGAGATTGAACATCGTTATTCTTATTTAATTCTATCAAGTGTTGAGCACCCGCTACAAAATTAGTGGCATTATCCGAAATCATCAGTCACAGACAGGATCTCCTAGCTGCAAATTTTCGATACAGCTGTATAAACTGTTCTGCAGACAAGTTCTGAGCCACTTCTAAATGAACTGCCCTAGTAGCAGTGCAGGTGAACAAACATACGCTTTCAGTGGAACACCATTTGACGTACCTGTTAAAATGATTGGACCACTATAGTCTACACCTGTTACATCAAATGGTTTCACTAATTGTACACGCTCATTTGGCAATGGTGGAGGACCTGGGTACATATAGGATCTGGCATCCACACAGCGACATATTACACAAGATTTAATCACCCTTTTTACACTTTGCCGTCCTTGTGGAATCCAAAAAGTTTCTCTAATACAATTTAAGGTATCTTGTACCCCACCATGCATTACATTTTTATGGGCATTTAGAACAATCAAATTTGTTAAATGATGAGTTTTGGGCAGTAAGATAGGGTGTTTAGCATAATCACCCAATTCAGCACCTAATTACATTGTTCTCTAAACACTGCCCAAATTTCTCTATTATAGAACCTTTCACAGTTTTTCTTTCCATCATCAATTTAATCTCATTTCCATAGATTTCCTCCTGTACCCTCTTTATCCAATATTCAAGAGGATGTGAAAACTTATATGAGATATTCATCTTGTTTAGAAATTTAAACACCAACTTAGTTACATTGATTAGTTTGGGTAAAGAAGAATACCTATTTATATCAGTGGCTAAGGAAGGACAAACTATTGGAGCAGTGGTCACAGTAATTTCAACAGGAGCAATATACGCCTTTTGTACAGGCCAATTAGCTTTATTTACCAACCAGCTCGGTCCTTTAAACCATGATACAGCATTTACAAATTTAGCATAAGGTAAACCTCGAGACAAGAAATCAGCTGGATTCTCCTCACCAGGTATATGATTAAATGTTAACATATGCTGACCCAAACTATTAAACTTCTCTTGCATCTGATTAATTTCAGCGACTCTGTTTTGTACGTACACAATTTTACTGTTTCCATTACTAATCCATTGTAAGGATACCTTATTATCAGACCAAATTACAGTGTCGCTAATATTTATCTCCTGCAACTTATTTCTTATATAACCAGCTATAATTTCCCTCTTATAGTAAGGGGTGACACTAAACCTAGTTGATCAAAACATTTGACAACTTCACTAAGCAAGACTCTCTTAGTTAATTTATTGGGCATACTGTAATTATTAGGTTTTAACATTAACAAATCTCTCTCTCAGTATCCCAAGTTAATCCCAATACATTACTAATTTTTGGTACTTAATCTCCAGGGTAATCTTTACTTATTTTGTCCTTTAATTTGGACGAATTACTATTCCATTCCCTCAGAGGCATATTTGCACTTTGCATTATTTTATTAGCCTCTCCATAAGTCATTTACAGTTCCTCTTCAGTTGACGTCACACCCAGGAAATTGTCCACATAAAATTGTTTGCTCATTACTTTACTCAATGGATTTCCGTACGTTTAAGGTGTGCATTTATCATCGCTTAAAGTAGGAACGGAGTGGATGTAGCGCCAAATAATACGCTCATAAAGCGAAAGGTTTTCAGAGGGCTAAGTGGGTCACTAGGATTCTCAGGCCATAAGAAGCGGGTACAATCCCGGTCAGCCTCTTGTAAACCCACTCTTAGGAAAGCTTTACTTATGTCAGCCGTAAAGGGATAGTTCTTCGCCCTGAAATTTAATAAGATATCTCCTAATTTTTCTGTCAACGACGGACCTGTCATCAGTCATTTAAACTAGGTACATTTTTGATACTCCTGGTACTACAATTAAACACAATTCTCAGAGGAGTGGTCATAGAATCCTTCCTCACTCAGTGATGTGGCAAATAGTGACCATAAATTTTGGCTTGTTCAGGAGGTACCTCTTCTATAAATTTATTAATTAATTGTTCAGCAATTATATCATTATAGGCAGTTAACAATTCTGGTGTCTTACTCAGTTAGTGGAGCTGAGCCTTTAACTGTCCATATGCCATTCAGTAATTAGTGGGCAATTCTGAATGGTTCAGTCTCTACGGAAGCCGTACTCAGTATTGTCCAGATTCAAATTTTACATCTCTCAGGTACTGTTCCTGAGTAAAAGAATCGTCAGGACTTTCTTCATTTACATTTATTCCAATGCTGTGTAATTCCCACAATTTATGCACTGGCTCAACACCATCCTCTATGGAAGAATTATACTGGGGTACGACTTCATGAGTAAGACACACAGTTATGGTATTTGTAGTTTCCTTTAGTTATGAATTATTATTACGAGGAATCCTACCATACATTACATGGCCTCCTGCAGTCTTCAAAAGGGTGACACCACATTTCTTTACCATACCCTTTACAAAGGAGGCATAATAGTCACTACCTGTCAGAATATTTATTGGGCCTACAGAATCATCACTTACACAAGAAGGTGCTAAATTTACATTATGTGAAAGTCTTTCTGTAGCTTTACTAAGCCCTAATGTAGATATTTTCTCTGGGAGCCTATCTACAGTTACTGCATTAACACGTTTTTTCTCATTGCCCAACCTGACAGTTACATAAACAGTGTCATACAATTGAGCCCTTTTATCTGAGAGAAAACCAGATAATTCTAGAGTTGTAATATCTCCCATTTGTACCTTCATCCCATTAAGACATTTACGTTTTATGAAAGTTCACTGTGATCCCTGGTCTAATAATGCAGTTACATTTTTTTTATGCCTTTTATCATCAATTTTTACCTGTAACACAGGTAAGGCTACTTCAGCAAAACCATCATTATTAACAAGAGCCTCAATTTTTACAGGATTGTCAACATAATCATTATTATCAACATTATCATATAGACCTTTACACATGACTATATGGTGTCTTCCTTTGTGATATTGATAACAGTTGTTTAATTTGGCATGACAATCCTTTACATTGTGATTACCTAGACATTTTGTACATCTGTCAAGTTCTTCCAATCATTCAACTTTATCATTCCATGAATTGTTTGCATTGCAATTCTTAGAAAAATGAGCACCCTTGCAGAAGAGACAATCTCTCTTTTCTTTAACTGGTTTCTTATTAACTGGGCTACACTTAGGAGGGTACTTATTCTTCTTACTTTGTGGAGATTCATTATTTCTGATTCCTGCTACTTGATATGCACCTATGCAACTCTTTTTAGGAGATGAATTTTGATTATTACCATTGGGATAATTTTTCCCCTTGTGAAACTTGACAGATACCTCAGAGTTATTATGTGTTGCATCTTTAAAATGAGTTGGTTGGCTGGTCTGCAACTGAACAATTAATTCTTGTAGACCTAGTCTTATTTCCTCCAGACCAAAATAACGTTTGTGATACTTGCTTGAGACCCACTCAACTGTTTTACAGCTTAATTTATTCTGTACCATGGCACTCAATAACCAGTCTGATTCCTTCAGATTACATTTATTACTTAAAGTTTTTAGAATACTCTCTAGTTTAATTCTAAACTGTTGTAAACCTATGTAAGTGTGATCTCAAATTTTTAAATTAACAATGATATTCACTAGATCCAACCTACTTTGTTCTATATTACCATAAGTGACCTTCAACAAGTCAACTGCTTCCTTGTAAGAGTCATCTACACTGGGAAAGGCTTGTATGAGTACGTGAGCATCTCCTCTTACCTGTCCTTTGAGGTAAAATAATTTAGTAAGACATGCTAGATCACTCCTGTCATGCACAGCTGCTTTAAAAATTGACCAAAACTCCTCCCAATTTTCCAGCATTAAATACAGGTAAACATAATTCTGGGAGTTCTGGTGAAGACATCTTATTTATTGGAAAAGATTGATTAACTGCCTGGTTTACACCTTTTACTTTATTCAAGGCCTGACTTTTACAAGAAAGAATTTTTTTTTCTACTAATCCATAATACTGGTTAATCATAAGATCCATTTCTGTCTCATCTGCACAATTTACTAAAAATCTCTTTCATATTTTTTATAATATAATTTGTATGAATCATATCTACTCCCTAAAGCATCTAAATACAATTTTAAATAATCAATATTCACAGTTTTCTGATTCATTTATTCCAAACATTTATTGTATGCCTTTGTTACATGACCCTTTCTAGTCTGTAATGATGCTTTCTTTGCTATAAATTCCATGGGTTTCTCTTCTAAATAATTTTCACCCATGGTGCAATGTATTGTATTCAACTTAATTAATAACACTGATTCTGTATTTAGTTATTCACTTTATAAAGGTAAATATTACAACTTACCTTTGAATAAATCCTAGCTACACTTGAGCTTAGCAATTACATGTAAGCAAATTATAAATTTTAAATATATTAATATAAATCCTAGCTACACTTGAGCTTTGCAAAATTATTATTGTAGTAATTATAATCCACCACACATTAGTAAATTTGTGAACTTAACATCCACCTTCTTCCGTCATTTCACTTATAATTATTAAGTAATTAATTCACTAATTAATGACTTCACTAATTACATCCGGTTCGATCAAGGACCAAGGGGCAACTATATAGGAAATTAAAATTACCTGGATGAATCTCATTAGATACATACTAGTAATTTTATTAAAGTAACAAAGATAATTATTCTTTATCAAGGTTACAGAGCCATGTAGGAATTTTAGGACATCCTAGGTCGCAAAAAAATGTCCTGCTTTGATACCTACTCCACTCATATCTGTACAAATCACTTTGGACCTATATTAATTTCAAATGAAATATGCATCACCAGGAATTCTGGTACAACATTAATATTAATATGTGGACTGTATGTTATATTTTATAAATGACTACATATTTATTGAAGGAGAATTTATAATAATAACACTCACCAATTTGTCTGGAGATTACTTGGTGTGTCATACACAAACCCCTGCCTAAAATATGAAGAAAATACTGGCCAGAATTTCAACATAAATAGGGTTAATTTAGCCTATTCCCATCTAATTACAGAGTCCTGTCCAGTCGTCTAATTCTCACGTTCTGCAGGTCTGCTAATCCAACAATTTTGGCTCCTATTTGAGAGGTTTTAAACACAATTTAATCTCTAGAGCGACGAAAATTCTTCCGATTTTCTCTAACGTTATCTTGCCCAGCTCAGAAACAATGGCCACTTCCTTCCCCAGCAACACTCACCACTCTCGCTGGTTCTTTATTTATTTACAAATTAATTTTTATTACCTACAATATATTCCATCAATTTACATACAAAATACACTGTATTTTCGGAAAGTATACAGTATTTTCCACACTCTTGTTTAAGTACTTTTTTCTCTTAATTTCTTCTGATGAACCTTTACTCTTAGTTTGTGCCACTTGATAATTTCTAATATTATTTTTATTCTGGGATGAATTATTGTTATAATGAACATTAGAGTTTCTCTTCCTTTTGTGGGCTTTAACATTATTATGAGATACATCAGAGTCATTGTTACATCTTCATAATTATTTGGTTGACTTGTTTGTAGTTGTTCATATGGAAAAGTTTAATAATTTTCCTGTGTTTTGTGTGTAATAATTGATGGAGATGATAGTGTGTATCAAGTAGTGAAGTGTGAGTTTTGGAAGGTGATAATTCACACAGGAACAAATATATCTGCTATAATTTTCTTATTTATTGTAATCAGTTAATTAAGTAAAATGTAATTATTGTAATGTTGGAAAAGTTATTATTCTGATAAGGAAAATATTTTACATACCTAGAAATGTCATTAAATTTAAGGCCCGGGTTAACTGAAAAAAAAAATCATTTTTGTGTCCGATTTTTTTTCTTTTTGGTGTACTTTGAGAAACTTAAATAAATTGAACTGTGACAAAGTTTCAAAAAGATCAGATAACAAGCAAATGAGAAAAAAATATTAACTGAATATGAGACTTGGCAGCATGACTGACCAGACTGGCACTGAGAGGGGATCTGTGGACACTCCTGTCTGATAAAACAAGCCTACCTCAAAATTGTGGTGATTTGGAATAATGTAATTGGGGAAAATTAATTAAATTTACCTGTATGAATCTCATTAGATACATACCAGTAAATGGTAACAAAGATAATTATTATTTGTCAAAGTTACATAGACAAGTAGGAATTTTGGGACACCTAGGTCACAAAAAATATCCCCCTTCGATACCTACAACTGTCATATCCACAAGTTACTCTAGACCTACATTAATTGCAAATGAAATATATATTACCAGGAATTATGGTAAACATTAATATAAACATGTGGACTGTATATTAAAATTAATAAATGATTACACATGCACATTTATGTAACAGAAGGAGAATTTATAATCATAAGACTCACCAATTAGTCTGGAGATTACGGTGTGTGATGCTAAACCCCCCTCTCTGCCTAAATTTATGAAGAGAACACTGGCCAGAATCCCAAACATAAACATAGACATGACTTAGCTGGGGTAATATTCTGTTTCCATCTAATTATGGAGTCCTGTCCAGTCGCCTGATTTCACAGGTTATGCAGGACTGCAATTCCAACAATTTCGGCTTCTATTTGAGAGATTTTAAGCCCAATATAACCCCTAGAGCGACGAAAATTATGCACATTACACTAACGTGCTTGTATCACATTAAAAAACAATGGCGTTTCTTCCCCTGCTCGTCAGCGCAGGCACAGAGCTTCCTCTCGGTTCACCTCTTTAAAATACACTTTAGAGCAATAGTAAAGTAATAATCAGGTTCATTTACACAACATACTTTTGGGAAATTATTTTCCACGCTGCGGCCGGGTGGGGGTCGTTGCTAAATGACTCAAATTACTCCTTCCTTTAGGAGACGATTCCAGCAGGTTCTAGCTTGAGTGGCTGTTCTTCTAGTAAGTATTACTACAATTTCATCGTCCTGCATCACTTGGTCAGCATTACCTTCAATATCACTTTCCCTTAGATTTTTATTTACCTTTGTTTGCATAACATTTAATTCCAAGGGAATCAATTTATTCATTGTGTGTAAACTTTCCTGGCCATGATACAACACTTACATTCTGGACAACACCTTGTGCATCTGGGAACAATGTCAATACTTTGCCCAGAGGCCACAATGTTCGATGTTGTTCAATATCAATTAATATAATGTCACCTGGTTGAATGTCTTTTGTAGATGAATGGTTCAAAGAACCGACACATTGATAAATTAGACACATGTGGAAATCTTGGGTATCTTTATTGAAGAAACGTTTTGCCACACAGTGGCTTCATCAGTCCACACAAAGGAGAAACTTGAATGTTCTGTCGATTTACTGCCTCAGTCGCACCATAAAAGTGTTCACATAGTGTAAGAAGATATTCCTTATGCCACACATTAGACCAATGATCAATTACTTTATTTAACATTTTAAATTTATCACACAACACTGCCTCATCATTGTAATCTTCATCACTTCCCTCAGGATTATCTCTGTAGACAGGGGCAGCTTCCAATTTTTTTCCACATATTAGGTGAGAAGGTGTTAATACATCTGCATCAGGTGTATCACTCATGTACGAGAGAGACCTATTATTTATCCGATTCTCCGCCTCCACCAACACTGCATGAAATTCCTCCAAATTAATTCTCTTCCGGTGTAGTACTTTACGGAGACACCTCTTCACTGTGCTTATCCGTCTTTGGTACAGCCCCCCCTGCCAAGGGGCTCTATGAGTAATAAATTTCCAGGAACACCTTCGTTGGGTTAACAGAGATTGAACATCGTTACTCTTATTTAATTTTATCAAGTGTTGAGCACCTGCTACAAAATTTGTGGCATTATCCAAAATCATCAATCTTGGACAGGATCTCCTAGCTGCAAATTTTCGAAACAGCTGTATAAACTGTTCTGCAGACAAGTCCTGAGCCACTTCTAAATGAACTGCCCTAGTAGCAGTACAGGTGAACAAGCATTCAAACACTTTCAGTGGAACACCATCTGAAGTACCTGTTAAAATGATTGGACCACTATAGTCTACACCTGTTACATCAAATGGTTTTACTAACAGTACACGCTCCTTTGGCAATGTTGGAGGACCTGGGTACATAAAGGATCTGGCATCCACACGGCGACATATTACACAAGATTTAATCAACCTTTTCACACTTTGCCGTCCTTGTGGAATCCAGAAAGTTTCCCTAATACAATTTAAGGTATCTTGTACCCCACCATGCATTACATTTTTATGGGCATTTAAAACAATTGAATTTGTTAGATGATGAGTTTTGGGCAGTAAGGTAGAGTGTTTAGCATAATCACCCAATTCAGCATTTTGTAACCTACCTCTGCACCTAATTACATTGTTCTCTAAATACAGCCCCAATTTCTCTATTATGGATTCTTTCACAATTTTTTCTTTCCATCATCAATTTAATCTCATTTCCATAGATTTCCTCCTGTACCCTCTTTATCCAATATTCAAGAGGATGTGAAAACTTATATGAGATATTCATCTTGTTTAGAAATTTAAACACCAACTTAGTAACATTGATTAGTTTGGGTAAAGAAGAATACCTGTTTATATCAATGGCTAAGGAAGGGCAAACTATTAGAGCGGTGGTCAGAGTAATTTCAACAGTAGCAATATATGCCTTTTGTACAGGCCAATTAGCTTTATTTACCAACCAGCTCGGCCCTTAAAACCATGATACAGCATTTACAAATTTAGCATAAGGTAAACCTCGAGACAAGAAATCAGTTGGATTCTCCTCACCAGGTATATGATTAAATGTTAACATATGCTGACCCAAACTATTAAACTTCTCTTGCATCTGATTAATTTCAGTGACTCTGTTTTGTACGTACACAATTTTACTGTTTCCATTACAAATCCATTGTAAGGATTCCTCATTATCAGATCAAATTACAGTGTAGCTAATATTTATCCCCTACAACTTATTTCTTATATAATTAGCTAATTTGACACCTACATAAATGGCTGTTAATTCCAACTGAGGTAAGGTACGTGATTTAATTGGAGACACTTTAGCCTTAGACATAAGAGAAATAACACTATTACATTGAAGGTAAGCAACTGCTCCATATGCCAATTTTGAAGCATCACAAAAAGTGTGGAGTACATTTTTCCCATTTGGATTGGCCACCTGGCGTGGGAACTCCAACATTGGAATTTTCTCATAATCACCAATTAATTCATCCCACCTGTTAAAGAATTCCTCAGGTAGAATTTCATCCTAAGCACATTTTAGCTTCCATGCTTCTTGTATTAATATTTTCCCTCTTATAGTAAGGGGTGACACTAAATCTAGTGGATCAAAACATTTGGAAACTTCAGCAAGCAAAACTCTCTTAGTTAATTTATTGGGCATACTGTAATTATTAGGTTTTAACATTAACAAATCTCTCTCAGTATCCCAAGTTAATCCCAATACATTACTACATTTTGGCACTTCATCTCCAGGGTAATCTTTACTTATTTTGTCCTTTAATTTGGACGAATTACTATTCCATTCCCTCAGAGGCATATTTGCACTTTGCATTATTTTATTAGCCTCTCCATAAGTCATTAACAGTTCCTCTTCAGTTGACGTCACACCCAGGAAATTGTCCACATAAAATTGTTTGCTCATTACTTTACTCAATGGACTTCCCATACGTTTAAGGTGTGCATTTATCGTCGCTTGAAGTAGGAACAGACTGGATGTAGCACCAAATAATACACTCCTAAAGCGAAAGGTTTTCAGAGGGCTAAGTGGGTCACTAGGATTCTCAGGCCATAAGAAGCGGGTACAATCCCGGTCAGCCTCTTGTAAACCCACTCTTATGAAAGCTTTACTTATGTCAGCCGTAAAGGCATAATTCTCCACCCTGAAATTTAATAAGATATCTCCTAATTTTTCCAGCAACGACGGACCTGTCATCAGTCATTTAAACTAGGTACATTTTTGATACTCCTGGTACTACAATTAAACACAATCCTCTGAGGAGTGGTCTTAGAATCCTTCTTCACTCCGTGATGTGGCAAATAGTGACCTTAAATTTTGGCTTGCTCAGGAGGTACCTCTTCTATAAATTTATTAATTAATTGTTCAGTAATTATGTCATTATAGGCAGTCAACAATTCTGGTGTCTTACTCAGTTCGTGGAGCTGAGCTTTTAATTGTCCATATGCCATTCTGTAATTAGTGGGCAATTCTGGATGGTTCAGTCTCCACGGAAGTCGTACCCAGTATTGTCCAGATTCAAATTTTACATCTCTCAGGTACTGTTCCTGAGTAAAAGAATCTGTACTTTCTTCATTTACATTTATTCAAATACTGTCTAATTCCCACAGTTTATGTACTGGCTCAACACCATCCTCTATGGAAGAATTATATTGAGGTACGATTTCATGAGTAAGACACACAGTTATAGTATTTATAGTTTCCTCTAGCCATGCATTTTTATTACGAGGAATCCTACCATACATTACATGGCCTCCTGCAGTCTTCAAAAGGGTGACACCACATTTCTTTACCATACCCTTTACAAAGGAGGCATAATAGTCACTACCTATCAAAATATTTATTGGGCCTACAGAATCATCACTTACACTAGAAGGTGCTAAATTTACATTATGTGAAAGTCTTTCCGCAGCTTTACTAAGCCCTACTGTAGATATTTTCTCTGGAAGTCTATCTACAATTATTGCATTAACACGTTTTTTTTAATTGACATATCACTACAAACTGGCATAGTGCCTGATAAGTGGAAAATGGCAAATGTAATACCTATTTACAAGGCAGGTGACAGGTCCTTGGCTTCGAACTATAGACCAATAAGCCGTACCTCCATAGTGGGAAAATTTATGGAATCAATAATTGCCGAAGCAATTCGTAGCTATCTTGACATGCACAGATTGATTAATGATTCTCAACACGGTTTTACAAAGGGGCGTTCCTGCCTTACGAATTTACTAACTTTTTTCACTAAGGTGTTTGAGGAGGTAGATCATGGTAATGAATATGATATTGTGTATATGGACTTCAGTAAGGCTTTCGATAGAGTTCCACACCAGAGGCTAGTGAGGAAACTTAGGGCACACGGAATAGCAGGAGAAATTTTTTCCTGGGTAGAGGCATGGCTGACAAATAGACAGCAGAGAGTTTGCATAAATGGGGAGAAATCAGAATGGGGGCACGTCACAAGCGGTGTTCCTCAGGGGTCAGTGATGGGCCCGTTGTTGTTCACAATTTACATAAACGACATAGATGAGGGAATAAATAGCGACATAAGCAAATTTGCTGATGACACCAAAATAGGCCATCCAGTTCATTCTAAGGAGGATATTAAAGCACTCCATGATGATTTGAATTGACTGACGCAATGGTCGGAGAAGTGGCAGATGCAGTTTAATATTGACAAATGCAAAGTTCTAAATATTGGACAGTTAAATAACCATGCCACATATAAACAAAATAATGTAGATATTAATACTGTTGTTAGATAAGACACATATGCAACAGTTAGGTATCTTTATTTCGAAACGTTTCGCCTACACAGTAGGCTTCTTCAGTCGAGTACAGAAAAGTTGATAGATGCAGAAGAGACTTGAAGACGATGTAATCAGTCCATCACCCTTAAAGTTTTGAGGTGGTCAGTCCCTCAGTCTGGAGAAGAGCATTGTTCCATAGTCTGAAACAATATGGAGCAGAAGCGACAGGATGGAGCCTTATATAGCGCCAGGAGGTGAGACGAAGGTCACTAGTAGTAGTTAGATCTTAATACTACCGATTGCGAAAAGGATTTAGGAGTTCTGGTTAGCAGTAACCTAAAACCAAGACAACAGTGCATTAGTGTTCGCAATAAAGCTAACAGAATTCTTGGCTTCATATCTAGAAGTATAAATAATAGAAGTCCTCAGGTTGTTCTTCAACTCTACATATCCTTGGTTAGGCCTCATTTAGAATATGCTGCTCAGTTCTGGTCACCGTATTACAGAATGGATATAAATGCTCTGGAAAACGTACAAAGGAGGATGACAAAGATGATCCCATGTATCAGAAATCTTCCCTACGAGGATAGACTGAGGGCCCTGAATCTGCACTCTCTCGAAAGACATAGAATTAGGGGTGATATGATCGAGGTGTATAAATAGAAAACAGGAATAAATAAAGGGGATGTAAATAGTGTGCTGAAAATTTTCAGCCAAGACAGGACTCGCAGCACTGGTTTCAAGTTGGAAAAATTCAGATTCAGGAAGGATATAGGAAAGCACTGGTTTGGTAATAGAGTTGTGGATGAGTGGAACAAACTCCCGAGTACAGTTATTGAGGCTAAAACGTGTAGTTTTAAAAATAGGTTAGATAAATACATGAGTGGGAGTGGGTGGGTGTGAGTTAGACCTGACTAACTTGTGCTGCTGGGTCTGGTACAGTGCTCCATCCTTGAGTGGGGATGACCAGACTGGGTGGGTCACTTGGATAATCCGGGGAGTGGGTCATTGGTCTAATCCGGAGGGCGGGGGGGGGGACATGAGCCTGCTCCTCATGGGTCAGTAGGCCTGTTGCAGTGTTCCTTCTTTCTTATGTTCTTATGTACATTTCAGAACATTTGAAAAAGGAAACGGTTCGCCAAGAGTAGCTTCTTCATTCCTTCAGTGATTAGGACTGAAGAAGCCACTCGTGGCGAAACGTTTCCTATAATACATGTCCTGAACTCTACGTAAGTGTCTTTTTCCACATCTTGTCGGAATCACCATACCATTTCCTCACTGAGCAGAGAACAGCCATGCATAACAGTGAGCAGAGAACAGCAATACATAACACTGAGCAGAGAACATCCATACATAACACTGAGCAGAGAACAGCCTTACATAACACTGAGCAGAGAACAGCCATACATAACACTGACCATAGAACAGCCATACATGACACTAAACAGAGAACAAACCATACATGACACTAAACAGAGAACAACCATACATAACACTAAGCAGAGAACAGCTATACATAACACTGAGAAGAGAACAGCAATACATAACACTTAGCAGAGACGAGCTATAAATAACACTGAGCAGAGAACAGCCATACATAACACCGAACAGAGAACAGCCATACATAACACTGAGCAGAGAACAGCCATACCTAACACTGAACAGAGAACAGCCATACATAACACTGAGCAGAGAACAGTCATACCTAACACTGAGCAGAGAACAGCAATGCGTAACATAGAGCAGAGAACAGCCATACATAACATAGAGGAGAAAACAGCCATACAAAACACTGGGCAGAGAACATCCATAGTTAACACTGAGCAAAAAAAGTACATGAATAACACTGAGCAGAGAACAGATATACACAACACTGAACAGAAAACAGCCATACATAACACTGATCAGAGAACAGGCATACGTAACACTGAACAGAGAACAGCTATACATAACACTGAGTAAAGGAAAGTCATACTTAACACATAACACTGAGAAGAGAACAGCCATACATAACATTGAGCAGAGAACAGCCATTCATAACAATGTGCAGAAAGCAGCTATACATAACACTGAGGAGAAAACAGCCAAACATAATAGTGAACAGAGAACAGCCATGCAAAACACTGAGCAGAGAACAGCCATACATAACATGCATAGAACAGCCATACATGACACTAAACAGAGAATAAACCATACATGACACTAAACAGAGAACAACCACACATAACACTAAGCAGAGAACAGCCATACATAACACTGAGAAGAGAACAGCCATACATAACACTGAGTAGAGAACAGCAATACGTAACACTGAGCAGAGAACAGCCATACCTAACACTGAGCTGAGAACAGCCACACATAACACTGAGCAGAGCACAGCCACACATAACACTGAGCAGAGCACAGCCATACATAACACTGAGTAGAGGACACTCATATACAACACTCAGCAGAGAACAGCCATAAATAACATTGAACAGCGAAGGGCAATACATAACACTGAACAGAGTACAGCCATAAATAACACTAAACAGAGAACAGCCATACATAGCACTGAGCAGAGATTAGCCATACATAACGTTGAGTAGAGAAAGCCATGCATATCACTGAACAGAGAACAGTCACACATAACATGTAGAAGAGCAGAGCAACACATAACACTGAACACAGAATAGTCATACATAACAGTGAACAGAAAAAAGCCATATATAAAAATGAGGATAGGACACGCATACTTAGCAGAGAATAGAGAGCAGCCGTACATAACACTGAGCAGAGAATAGATATACATAACACTGATCAGAGAACAACCAAACATAACAATGAGCTGAGAACACTCATGCATAACACAGAACAGAGAACAGCCATACAAAACATTAAGAAGAGATTCATTCATTAAACTGAGCAGAGAACAGACACATGTAACACTGAGCAGAGACCACCCACACATAACATCGAGGAGAGAACAGCTATACATGACACTGAGCAGAGAAAAGCCATACATAACAATGAGAAAAGAACGGCAATACATAACACTGAGCAGAGAACAGCCATATATTACACTGAGCAGAGAGCACTCATATATAACACTGAGCAGAGAAGAGCCTCATAAATTCTGAGCAGAGAACAGCAATTAATAGCAGTGAAGAGGGAATAACTGTCCTTAACACAGAGCAAAGAGCACCATACATAATACTGAACAGAGAACAGCTATACCGAACACTGAGCAGAGAAAAACCATACATAACACTGAGCAGATAACAGCTATACATAATACTGAGTAGAGAACAGAAACTCATAACACTGAGTAGAGAACAGCCATACGTAACAGTGAGCAGAGAACAGCATATGTAAAACTGAACAAAGAACAGGATATTTAACACCGAGCAGAGAACAGCCATATTTAACACTGAGCAATATATAACAATTAGCACAGAACAGTCATACCTAACACTGATCAGAGAACAGCCATGCATAACTCTGAGCAGAGACCGTCCATACTTAACAATGAGCATAGAACAGCCATAACTAACACGGAGCAGAGAACAGCCATGCATAACACTGAACAGAGAACAGCATATGTAACACTGAACAAAAAACAGCATATATAACACTGAGCGGAGAAGAGCCATACTTAACACTGAGCAGAGAGAAGCCGCACATAACACTGGGCAGAGAACAGCCATACATAACACTGAGCAGAGAGAAGCCGCACATAACACTGGGCAGAGAACAGCCATACATAACACTAAGGAGAGAACAGCCATGCATTAAACTGAGCATAAAATAGCCACAAATAACACTGAGCAGAGAACAGACAGATATTACATTGAGAAGGGAACAACCATACATAACACTGGGCAGTGAACACCCAAGCATAACACTGAGCAGAGAGCAGCCATACGTAACACTCAGCAGAGAACAGACATACATAACACTGAGAAGAGAACGGCCATACATAACACTGAGCAGAGAACACCCATACTCAGCACTGAATAGGGAACAGCTATTCATAACACTGAGCAGAGAACTGATATTCATAACAGTGGTCAGAGAACAGCTATACATAATATTGAGTAGAGAACAGTCATACATAGCACTCAGTAGAGAACAGGGAAACATAACATTCAGCAGAGAACAGCCATGCATAACACTGAGCAGAAAACACTGATACATAACACTGAGCTGAGAAGAGCCAAATATAACACTGAGAAGAGAACAGCCATAAATAACACTAAGCAGAGAACAGCTATACAGAACACTGATAAAGGAACAGCCATATATGACACTAAACAGAGAACAGCCATATATAACACTAAACAGAGAACAGCCATATATAACACTGAGCAGAGAAGAGCCATACATAACACTGAGCAGAGAGCAACCATACATAAAACTGAGGAGAGAACAGCCATACATGACACTGAGCAGAGAGAAGCCATACATAACACTGAGAAGAGAACGGCAATACATAACACTGAGCAGAGAACAGCCATATATTACAAGGAGCAGAGAGCACCCATATATAACACTGAGCAGAGAACAGCCATGTAAATTCTGAGCAGAGAACAGTAATTCATAGCAGTGAGCAGGGAGCAACTGTCCTTAACGCAGAGCAAAGAGCACCATACATAATACTGAGCAGAGAACAGCTATACCGAACACTGAGCAGAGAAAAGCCATATGTAACACTGAGCAGATAACAGCCATACATAACACTGAGCAGATAACAGCTCTACATAACACTGAGTAGAGAACAGCAATTCATTACACTGAGTATAGAACAGCCATACATAACAGTGAGTAGAGAACAGCCATACATAGCACTGAGTAGAGAACAGTTATACATAGCACTGAGTAGAGAACAGCGAAACATAAAAATTGAGCAGAGAACAGCTATGCATAACACTGAGCAGAGAAGATCCATATATAACACTGAGATAAGAACAGCCATAAATAACACTAAGCAGAGAACAGCTATACATAACACTGAGCAAAGAACAGCCATATATAACACTAAACAGAGAACAGTCATATATAACATTAAGCAAAGAACAGCTATACATAACACTGAACTGAGAACAGCCGTACATAAGACTGAGCAGAAAACACCCATACATAACACTGAGCAGAGAAGAGCCATATATAACACTAAACAGGCAACAGCCATATGTAACACTAAGCAGAGAACAGCCATATATAACACTGAGCAGAGAAGAGCTATACATAACACTGAGCAGAGAGAAACCATACATAACACTGACGAGAGAACAGCCATATATGACACTGAGCAGAAAACAGCCATACACAATACTGAGAAGAGAACGGCAATACATAACACTCAGCAGAGAACAGCCCTATATTACACTGAGCAGAGAGCACCCATATTTAACACTGAGCAGAGAAGAGAGATATATATTCTGAGCAGAGAACAGCAATTCATAGCAGTGAGCAGGGAACAACTGTCCATAACACAGAGCAAAGAGCACCATACATAATACTGAGCAGATAACAGCTATACATAAGACTGAGCAGAGAACAGCCATACATAACACTGAGCTGATAACAGACATACATAACACTGTGCAGATAACAGCTATACATAAGACTGAGCAGAGAACAGCCATACATAACAGTGAGCAGAGAACAACCATTCTTAACACTGATCAGAGAGCAGCCATACATAACAATGAGCATAGAGCAGTCATACCTAACACTGAGCAGAGAACAGCCAACTAAAACAGTGAGCAGAGAACAGCGATGCATAAGACTAAGCAGAGAACAGCCACACATAACAATGAGTAGAGACAGTCACACAAAACAGTGAGCAGATAACAGCCGTACTTAACACAGAGCAATGAGCACCATACATAATACTGAGCAGAGAAAAGCCATATGCAACACTGAGGAGATAACAGCTATACATAACACTGAGTAGACATCAGCAATTCATAACACTGACTAGAGAACAGCTATACGTAACAGTGAGCAGAGAACAGCCGTACTTAAAACAGAGTAGAGAGCAGCCATACATAATACTGAGCATAGAACAGCCATACATAACAGTGAGCAGAGAACAATCATACATAGTACTGCCTTAAGAACAGCGAAACATAAAATTGAGAAGAGAACAGCCATGCATAACACTGAGCAGAGAGCAGCCATATTTAACACTGAGCAGAGAACAGCCATACATAACACAAAGTAGAGAACTGCCATACATAACACTGAATAGAGAACAGCCATACAAAACACTGAGCAGAGACTAGCCATACATAACACTGAAGAAAGAACAACTTATGTAACACTGAGCATAGAACAGCCATACTTAGCACTTCACAGACAACAGCAGGAAACAGCCATGCATAAGACTGAGCAGAGAACAGCATTTAATAACTCTGAGCAGAGAACAGCTATACATAAAACTGAGCAGAGAACAGCCATACATTACACTGAGCAGAGAACAGCTATTCATAACACTGAGCAGGAAACAGCAATACATAACACTGAGAGGAGAACAGATACACATAACACTGAGCAGAGAACCGCCTTATATTACACTTAGCAGAGATCAGCCATAAATAACACAGAGCAGATAACAGCTATGCATAACACTGAGAAGAGAACAGCCATACATAACACTGAGCAGAGAACAGGCATACGTAACACTGAGGACAGAACACCCATTCATAACACTGAGTAGAGAACAGGTATACATAGCAATGAGCAGATAACAGCTATACATAAGACTGAGCAGAGAACAGAAATACAAAACACTAACCGGAGAACAGCCCTACATAACATTGAGGAGAGAACAGTTATACATTACCCTGCGTAGAAAGCAGCTATACATAGTACTGAGCAGACAACAGCCATATATAACACTTAGCAGAGAACAGCCATACATAATACTGAGCAAAGAAAACCCATACTTAACAATGAGGAGAGAAAAGCCAAACATAACAATGAGAAGAGAACAGCCATACATAATGCTGAGCAAAGAACAGCCACACATAACACTGAGAAGATAACAGCTATACATAACAATGACCAGAGAACAGCCATACGTTACACTTACCAGAGAACAGCCATACAAAAATCTGAGCAAAGAAATGCCGTACATAACACTGAGCAGAGAACAGCCATACGTAACACTGACCTGAGAGCAGCCAAACATAAAAATGATCATAGACCAGTCATACATAACACTTAGCAGAGAACAGCCTTATAAACACTGAGCATAGAACAGCCGTACTTCACTCAGAGCAGAGAGAACCATACATAACACTGAGCAGAGATCAGCCAAACATACCACTGAGAAGAGAACAGCCATATATAATGCTGAGCAAAGAACAGCCACACATAACACTGAGCAGATAACAGCTATACATAACAATTAGCAGAGAACAGCCATACATAACACTGAGCAGAGAAAAGCTATACTTAACACTGATCAGAGGGCAGCCATACTTAAAAATGAGCATAGAGCAGCCATACATAACACTGAACAGAGAACAGTTATACATAACACTAAGCAGAGAACAACAATACATAACAGTGACCAGAGATCAGCTATACATAATACCGAGCAGAGAACAACCATCCATAACACTGAACAGAAAAGAGCATATATAACATTGATCAATGAACAGCCATACTTAGCACTGAACCGAGAGCAGCCACACATAACACTTAGCAAAGAACAACCATTCATTACACTGAGCAGAAAGCAGCTCTGAATGACACTGAACAAAAAACAGCCATACATAACAATGAGCAGAGAGCAGCTATAAATAACACTGAGAAGAGAAAACCCATACATAACACAGAGCAGAGAAAAGCGATACATAACACTGAGCAGAGAACAGCCATGCATAACACTGAGCAGAGAACAGCAATGCATAACATTGAACAGAAAACAAACATACATAACATACAGAAGACAAGAGCCACACATAACACTGCACTGAGAATAGTCGTACATATCAGTGAACAGACAACAGTTACATATAACAAAGAGCAGATTACAGGCATACTTAGCACTGAGCAAAGAGCAACCATACATAACACTGAGCAGAGAACAGTTATACATATCACTGAGCAGAGAACAGCAATATAAACACTGAGCAGAGAAGAGTCATACAAAACAATGAGCATAAAACAGGCGTAATTCACAAAAAGAGGAAAGCACCATACATAATACTGAGCAGAGAACACCCAAACATAACACTAAGCAGAGAACAGCCATACATAATGCTGAGCAAAGAACAGCCACACATAATGCTGAGCAGATAACAGCTATACATAACAATGAGCAGCGAACAGCCATATATAACACTGAATATATAACTGCCATACATAACACTGAGCAGAGAACAGCTATACTTAACACTGATCAGAGGGCAGCCATACTTACAAATGGGCGTAGAACAGCCATACATAACAGTGAGCAGAGAACGTCAATGCATACCACTGAACAGAGAACAGCCATACATAACACTGAACAGAGAACATTTATAAATAGCACTGAGCAGAGAACAACAATACATAACATTGAGCAGACAGCAGAAATACATAATACTGAGCAGAGAACAGCCATACATAACACTGAGCAGAAAAGAGCATATATAACACAGCTATACTTAACACTGAGCCGAGAGCAGCAATACATAACACTGAGCATAAAGCAGCCGCAAATGACACTGATCAAAAAACAGCCATACATAACAATGAGCAGAGAATAGCCGTAGGAGAGAACTCCCATATATAACACTGAGCAGAGAACAGCTATAAATAACACTGAGCAGAGAAAACCCATACATAACAAAGAGCAGAGAAAAGCGATACATAACTCTGAACAGATAACAGCCATTAATAAAACTAAGGTGAGAACAGCCATACATAACACTGAGCAAAGAAGAGCCATTCATAACACTGAGGAGATATAAGCCACATGTAACACTGAAGCAGAGAACAGCTATACATAACACTGAGGAGATCACGGCCATAAATAACACTGAGCAGAGAACAGTAATACGTAATACTGAGCAGAAAACAGCAGTGCATAAGACTGAACAGAGAACAGCCATTCATAACAATGATCAGAGAACAGACATACATAACACTGAGCAGAGAACAGCCATACATTTCGCTGAGCAGAGAACAACCATGCATGAGACTAAGCAGAGAACAGCCATTCAAAACCCTGAGCGGGGAACAGCCGTATATAATACTGAGCAGAGAACAGCCATGCATAACCCTAAGCAGAGAACAGCAATACATAACACTAAACAGAGAACAGCAATACATAACACTAAGCAGAGAACAGCAATACATAACACTCAGCAGAGAACAGCCATATATTACACTGAGTAGACAGCAGACATATATAACACTGGGCAGAGAACAGCCACACATAACACTGAGCATACAACAGCCATATATTACACTTAACAGAGACCAGTCACACGTAACACTGAGCAGAGAGCAGCCATACATAGCACTGAGCAGAGAAGAGCCATATAAATTTTCAGCCGAGAACAGCCATATATAACAGTGAGCAGAGAAAAGCTGTACTTAACACAGAGGAGAGAGCACAATACATATCACTGAGCAGAGAACAGCCATAAATAACACAGAGCAGATAACAGCTATACGTAACACTGAGCACAAAGCACCAATTCATAACACTGAACAGTGAACAGCCATACATAACACTGAGCAGAGAACAACCATACTTAACACTGAGCATAGACCAGCGATACATAGCAATGTGCATAGAAGAGTATTACCTAACATTGAGAAGAGAACACCGACATATAACCCTGAGCAGAGAGCAGCCACGCATAACACTGAGCAAAGAACAGCAATACTTAACAGTGAGCACAGAACAGCCATACATAACACTGAGCAGAGAACAGTCATACACAACAGTGAGCAGAAAACAGCCATACATAACACTGAGCAGAGAACAGCCAGACATTACATTGCGCAGAGAACAACTATACATAACACCGAGATGTGTACAGCCAAGCATAACACTGAGCAGAGAGAAGCCATACGTAACACTGAGCTTAGAACAGGCATACATAACACCGAGGAGAGAACACCCATTCATAACACTCAGTAGAGAAAACCTATACATAACACTGAACAGAGGACAGCTATTCGTGAGACTTAGCAGAGAACAGAAATACATAACACTAAACAGAGAACAGCCCTACATAACATTGAGGAGAGAAAAGCGAAACATAACTCTGAGGAGAGAAGAGTCATATATATAACACTGAGCAGAGAACAGCGTGTATTACGCTGAGTAGAAAGCAGCTGTGCATAATACTGAGTAGACAACAGCCATATATAACACTGAGCAAAGAAATGCCGTACCTAACACTGAGCACAGAACAGCCATACATAACAATGAGCAGAGAGCTGCCATACATAACACTGAACAAAGAACAGCCATACATAGCACTGAGCAGAGAACAGCCATACATAACAATGAGCAGAGAGCAGCCATACATAACACTGACCAGAGAACAGATATACGTAACACTGAGCAGAGAACAGCTATACGTAACACTGAGCAGAGAACAGCCACACATAACACTTAGCAGTGAGCAGCCATACATAACACTGCGCAGAGAACAGTAATACGTAATACTGAGCAGAAAACAGCCATGCATAACACTGAGCAGAGAACAGCCATTCATAACAGTGAGCAGAGAACAGCCATATATAACACTGAGCAGAAAACAGCCATACATTTCGCTGAGCAGTGAACAGCCATGCATGAGACTAAGCAGAGAACAGCCATTCGAAACCCTGAGCGGGGAACAGCCATATATAACACTGAGCAGAGAACAGCAATACATAACACTAAGCAGAGAACAGCAATACATAACACTAAGCAGAGAACAGCAATACATAACACTCAGCAGAGAACAGCAATACATAACACTAAGCAGAGAACAGCAATACATAACACTCAGCAGAGAACAGCCATATATTACACTGAGTAGACAGCAGACATATATAACACTGAGCAGAGAACAGCCACATATAACACTGAGCATACAACAGCCATATATTACACTTAACAGAGACCAGTCACACGTAACGCTGAGCAGAGAGCAGCCACACATAACACTGAGCCAAGAGCAGCCACACATAACACTAAGCAGAGAACAGGCATATACAACATTGAGGAGAGAACATCTACACATAACACTGAGCAGAGAACAGCCGGACTTTACATTGAGCAGAGAAAAACCATACATAACACCGAGCAGAGAACAGCTAATATATTACACTGATCAGAAAACATGCACACATAACACTGAGGAGAGAACATCCATGCATAACACTGAGCAGAGAACAGCACCAAATAACATTGAGCAGAGAACAGCCATATATAAGAGTGAGCAGAGACCAGCTATACATAACACTAAGAAAGAACAGCTATACATAAAACTGAGCAGAGAACAGCCATATATAACTATGAGCAGAGAACTGCCATACTTAACGCAGAGCAGATAGCAGCCATACATAACACTGAGCAGAGAACAGTCACTCATAACATTGAGCAGAGAACAGCCATGCATAACACTGAGCAGAGAACTGTCATACATAACACTGAGCAGAGAACTGTCATACATAACACTGAGCTCAGAACAGCCGTACATAAGACCGAGTAGAGAACACCCATATACCACACTGAGCAGAGAACAGCCATAAATAACATTGAACAGAGAAGAGCAATACATAACACTGAGCAGAGAAGAGCCATACATAACACTGAACAGAGAACAGCCATAAATAACACTAAGCAGAGAACAGCCATACATAGCACTGAGCAGAGATTAGCCATACATAACATTGAGAAGAGAAAGCCATGCATATCACTGAGCAGAGAACAGCTATACATAACACTGAACAGAGAACGGCAATACATAACATGTAGAAGAGAACAACAGCACATAACACTATGCAGAGAATAGTCATACATAATAGTGAACAGACAACAGCCATTGATAAAGATAAGGAGAGAGCAGCCATCCCTAACACTGAGCAGAGAACAGATATACATAACAATGAGCAGAGAGCAGCAATACATAACACTGATTAGAGAACAGCAATACATAACACTGAGCAGAGTACAGCTGTACATAACAATGAGCAGAAAACAGAACTACATAACACTGATTAGAGAACAGCAATACATAACACCGATCAGGGAACAGCTGTACATAACACTGACCAGAGAAGAGCCATACATAATGCAAAACATAGAACAGTCATATATAAAACTGAACAGAGAAGAGCATACATAACACTGAGCAGAGAGGAACCATACATAACAATGAAGACAGAACAGCCATACATGACACTGAGCAGAGAACAGCCAAATATAACACTGGGTAGAGAACAGCTTTATTTTACACTGGGCAGAGAGCAACCATACATAACACTGAGCAGAAAACAACCATATAAACACTGAGCAGAGCACAGCATTACATAACAATGAGCAGAGAAAAACCGTACTTACAACAGAGCAGAGAGCACCATATTTAACACTGAGCAGAGAACAGAAATACATAACACTGAGCAGAGAACAGCCATACACAACACTGAGCAGAGAACAGCCATACATAACACTGAGCAGAGAACAGCTATACATAACACTGAACACAGAGCAGCCACACATAACACTGAGCAAAGAACAGCTATACATAACACTGAACACAGAGCAGCCACACATAACACTGAGCAGAGAACAGCTATACATAACACTGAACACAGAGCAGCCATACATAACACTGAACAGAGAACAGTCACACATAAAACAAAGCAGAGAATAGCCATAAATAACACTGAACAGAGAACAGCCACACATGATAATGAGCAGAGAACAGCCATACCTAACAATGAACAGAGAACAGCCGTAGATAACACTGAACAAAGAACAGCCATTTATAACACTGGCAGATAACATAGCAGAAAGCATCAATACATAACACTTATCAGAGAACAACCATACATAACAAGGAGCAGAGAACAGCATATATAACAGTGAGCAGAGAACAGACATACTTATCACTGAGCAGAGAGCAGCCACACATTACACTGAGCAGGGAACAGCATATATAACACTGAACAGAGAACAGCTATACATAACACTGAGGAAAGAACTGCCATGCATTAAACTGAACATAGAACAGCCACACATAAAACTGAGCAGACAACAGCTACACATAACACTGAGCAGAGAACAGCCACACATAACACTGAGCAGAGAACAGCCACACATAACACTGAGCAGAGAACAGCCACACATAACACTGAGCAGGGAACACACATACGCAGCACTGAATATGGAACAGCTATTCATAACGTAGAGCAGAGAACAGATATTCATAACAGTGAGTAGAGAACAACCATATAACAGTGAGCAGAGAACAGCTGTACTTAACACAGAACAGAGAGCAGCCATACATAGGACTGAGTAGAGAACAGCCATATATAACACTAAACAGAGAACAGCCATATATAACACTGAGAATAGAAGAACCATACATAACACTGAGGAAATAACAGTCATACATGACAATGAACAGAGAACATCCATACATAACACTGAGAAAAGAACTGCAATACATAACACTGAGCAGAGAACAGCCATATATTACACTAAACAGAGAACAGCCATACATGACACTGAACAGAGAACAGCCATACATAACACTGAGAAGAGAACTGCAATACATAACAATGAGCAGAGAACAGCCATATATAACATTGGGCAGAGAACAGCCATACATAACACTGAGCAAAGAGCGGCCATATAAATTATGAGCAGAGAACAGCCATTCATAGCAGTGAGCAGAGAACTACTGTACTTAACACAGAGCAGAGAGCACCATACATAACACTGAGCAGAGAACAGCTATACCTAACACTGAGCAGAGAAAATCCATACATAACACTGAGCAGATAACAGCTACACATAACCTCTGAGCAGAGAACATCCATACATAACACTTAACAGAGAACAGCTATACATAACACTGAGCAGACAAGATCCATACTTAACACTGAGTAGAGAACAGCCATACATAACAATGAGCATAGAACAGTCATGCCTAACACTGAGCAGAGAACAGTCACATATAACACTGAGCAGAGAACACCCAAGCATAACACTGAGCAGAGAACAGCCATACACAACAGTGAGCAGAGAGCAGCCATACATAACACTCAACAGAGAACAGCTATACATAACAGTAAGCATAGAACCGCCGTACTTAACACAGAGCAGAAAGCAACATGCATAACACTGAGCAGAGAACAACCATATTTAACACTGAGCAGAGAACAGCCATACATAACACTAAGCAGAGAACTGCCATACATAACACTGAAGAGAGAACAGCCATACATAACACTGAGCAGAGAATAGCCATACATAACACTGAGCAAAGAGCATCCACATATAACATTGAGCAGAGAACGGCCATACATAACACAAAGCAGAGAGCAGCCACTCATAACACAGAGCAGATAACAGCCATTCTTTACACTGAGCAGAGAGCAGCCATACAAAACACTGAACAGAGAACAGCCATACATAACATATAGCAGAGAACCGCCATAAATAACACTGAGCAGAGAACAGCCATACATAACTCTGAGCAGAAAACAGTGATACGTAACACTGAGCAGAGAACCGCTATGCATTACACTGAGCAGAGAACAGCCACACATAACACTGAGCAGAGAACAGAAAGATATTACATTGAGCAGAGAACAACCATATATAACACAGGGCAGTGAACAGCCAAGCATAACACTGAACAGAGAGCAACCATTCATAACACTGAGCAGGAAACAGGCATACATAACACTGATTAGACAACAGCCATTCATAACACTGAACGGAGAACAGCCACACATAACACTGAGCAGTGAACAGTTATACATAACACTTAGCAGAGAAGAGCCATACATAAAACTGAGCAGAGAATTGCAATGCATAACACTGAAGAGAGAACAGCCATACATAACACTGAGGAGATAACAGCCATACATAACACTGAGCAGAGAACAGCCATACATAACACTGAGCAGAGAACAGCCATACATAGCACTGAGCAGAGAACAGCCATACATAACACTGAGCAGAGAACAGCCATACATAGCACTGAGCAGAGAACAGCCATACATAACACTGAGCAGAGAACAGCCATACATAACACTGAGCAGAGAACAGCCATACATAGCACTGAGCAGAGAACAGCCATACATAACACTGAGCAGAGAACAGCCATACATAGCACTGAGCAGAGAACAGCCATACATAACACTGAGCAGAGAACAGCCATACATAACACTGAGCAGAGAACAGCCATACATAACACTGAGCAGAGAACAGCCATACATAACACTGAGCAGAGAGCAGCCATACATAACACTGAGCAGAGAACAGCCATACATAACACTGAGCAGAGAACAGCCATACATAACACTGAGCAGAGAGCAGCCATACATAACACTGAGCAGAGAGCAGCCATACATAACACTGAGCAGAGAACAGCCATACATAGCACTGAGCAGAGAACAGCCATACATAACACTGAGCAGAGAGCAGCCATACATAACACTGAGCAGAGAGCAGCCATACATAACACTGAGCAGAGAACAGCCATACATAGCACTGAGCAGAGAGCAGCCATACATAACACTGAGCAGAGAGCAGCCATACATAACACTGAGCAGAGAGCAGCCATACATAACACTGAGCAGAGAGCAGCCATACATAACACTGAGCAGAGAACAGCCATACATAACACTGAGCAGAGAGCAGCCATACATAACACTGAGCAGAGAACAGCCATACATAACACTGAGCAGAGAGCAGCCATACATAACACTGAGCAGAGAGCAGCCATACATAACACTGAGCAGAGAGCAGCCATACATAACACTGAGCAGAGAACAGCCATACATAACACTGAGCAGAGAACAGCCATACATAACACTGAGCAGAGAGCAGCCATACATAACACTGAGCAGAGAGCAGCCATACATAACACTGAGCAGAGAACAGCCATACATAACACTGAGCAGAGAGCAGCCATACATAACACTGAGCAGAGAACAGCCATACATAACACTGAGCAGAGAGCAGCCATACATAACACTGAGCAGAGAACAGCCATACATAACACTGAGCAGAGAGCAGCCATACATAACACTGAGCAGAGAACAGCCATACATAACACTGAGCAGAGAGCAGCCATACATAACACTGAGCAGAGAGCAGCCATACATAACACTGAGCAGAGAGCAGCCATACATAACACTGAGCAGAGAACAGCCATACATGACACTGAGCAGAGAACAGCCATACATAACACTGAGCAGAGAACAGCCATACATAACACTGAGAAGAGAGCAGCCATACATAACACTGAGCAGAGAGCAGCCATACATAACACTGAGCAGAGAGCAGCCATACATAACACTGAGCAGAGAGCAGCCATACATAACACTGAGCAGAGAGCAGCCATACATAGCACTGAGCAGAGAACAGCCATACATAACACTGAGCAGAGAACAGTCTTACATAACACTGAGCAGAGAACAGCCATACATAGCACTGAGCAGAGAACAGCCATACATAACACTGAGCAGAGAACAGTCTTACATAACACTGAGCAGAGAACAGTCTTACATAACACTGAGCAGAGAACAGTCTTACATAACACTGAGCAGAGAACAGTCTTACATAACACTGAGCAGAGAACAGTCTTACATAACACTGAGCAGAGAACAGTCTTACATAACACTGAGCAGAGAACAGTCTTACATAACACTGAGCAGAGAACAGTCTTACATAACACTGAGCAGAGAACAGTCTTACATAACACTGAGCAGAGAACAGTCTTACATAACACTGAGCAGAGAACAGTCTTACATAACACTGAGCAGAGAACAGTCTTACATAACACTGAGCAGAGAACAGTCTTACATAACACTGAGCAGAGAACAGTCTTACATAACACTGAGCAGAGAACAGTCTTACATAACACTGAGCAGAGAACAGTCTTACATAACACTGAGCAGAGAACAGTCTTACATAACACTGAGCAGAGAACAGTCTTACATAACACTGAGCAGAGAACAGTCTTACATAACACTGAGCAGAGAACAGTCTTACATAACACTGAGCAGAGAACAGTCTTACATAACACTGAGCAGAGAACAGTCTTACATAACACTGAGCAGAGAACAGTCTTACATAACACTGAGCAGAGAACAGTCTTACATAACACTGAGCAGAGAACAGTCTTACATAACACTGAGCAGAGAACAGTCTTACATAACACTGAGCAGAGAACAGTCTTACATAACACTGAGCAGAGAACAGTCTTACATAACACTGAGCAGAGAACAGTCTTACATAACACTGAGCAGAGAACAGCCATACATAACACTGAGCAGAGAGCAGCCATACATAACACTGAGCAGAGAGCAGCCATACATAACACTGAGCAGAGAGCAGCCATACATAACACTGAGCAGAGAACAACCATACATGATGATGGTTTTGAAAACTGACAAAACCATTCATCACATCTGTCAGACACTACAACATCATGGGATCTTGGTACAAAGACTTCAACGCTTGTTCAACCTTTGGACGACGATCTACTTACACCAGTGGCAGGATCCACTGTGATCCCGCCTCCTGCTTCGACTCATCTGACTGCAGTATATAAGCCACCTCTCTGGCCCTATGCTGCACTTCCTACAAGAGTGATGGACTGAACACATCGATTCCAGGTTGAGGGACTGATTACCTCAAACTCCTCCTCTCCTTACCCAGTTCTACTTTGTATTGGACTAATGAAGCCACTGTGTGGCGAAACGTTTCTTCAATAAAGATTCCCATGTGTTTCATAAGTGTTTCAATTCTTCTTCAGTAGATGGTATAATAAGAGGTATCCTTTAGCTATACGTGTTTTTCTTCAAGCATCTCTTAAGGAAGGTGATCAACAGCTCTTGTGTCTCTAGACGGATTTCATATACAGTTAGTATGTCTTTTGTGTGTACTGAAGTAGAGACTGAGTTTAAGGTTGATGCTGATAACTTCCCTGGATCATGTAGTAACTGAAACATATGGTGATAACTTCCCTGGATCATGTAGTAACTGAAACATATGGTGATAACTTCCCTGGATCATGTAGTAACTGAAACATATGGTGATAACTTCCCTGGATCATGTAGTAACTGAAACATATGGTGATAACTTCCCTGGATCATGTAGTAACTGAAACATATGGTGATAACTTCCCTGGATCATGTAGTAACTGAAACATATGGTGATAACTTCCCTGGATCATGTAGTAACTGAAACATATGGTGATAACTTCCCTGGATCATGTAGTAACTGAAACATATGGTGATAACTTCCCTGGATCATGTAGTAACTGAAACATATCTGGTTAGAGAAAAAAAATTTTTGAATGAATGCACATTGATATGGATGGTGTTAGTAACTCAGAAGATAGTTCGTTTTGGACCGTGTATGTTGCAATTTGAACATTTTATTGAACAAAATGCTATACTGGTTTCTCTGCATTACTATATTTCGTGAATTCCTAACTAAGCTATTAATACAAGTTTGTTTTGGGATTCGTAGATGCAAATTTGCCAATTCAGTGGTCAGTCGTCAGTGTTCAGTGGTCAGTCGTCAGTGTTCAGTGGTCAGTCGTCAGTGTTCAGTGGTCAGTCGTCAAGTGACCCTGAGCTGCTTTGGGGATTAGCGTGGATGGTTACAAAGCATGGCTTGCTTCTGCAGTGTTTTAAAAATTGAGGTTGGAGAGTTGAAGGAGGAGGTCTTGCTTCTCCAGGAGGAGATTAGGAGGCTGAAGGTCCACCTCAATGGGTCTGGGAGAGAGTGTGAGGTGGCTGGAGTTGTGGGGAATGAGGCTTCTAGCAGAGAGGTGCAGTCTGTCTCTCGCTGTGAGGAGGCTGTAGGTGGGTAGGTAGCAACGGCTACCAGCAGTGAGGTGCAGTCCAGCACCTGCTACAAGTGGCGAGTGGTAACCAGTAATGGGAGGCGCATCAGAGTAAGGAAAGTTAAGAGTGAAGATCTGAAGGTAGGAAATCGCTTCTCTGTTCTTCAGGATGAATGTACTTCAGTGGCCAGTGAAGGTAAGGGTACTACTGCCCCTGCTAACAGAGGTAAGCGCATTCTTGTGGTTGGTGACTCTCAGGTAAGATATATTGACCGTGCTTTTTGTAATAGGAATAAGAAGATGAGAGATAGAGTGTGCTTCCCTGGAGCTGGTGTTGGGGACATAGTTAACAGGCTGGATAATATCATGTCAGGTAATGGGAACAAGCCCATTATTTATCTCAGTGCTGGTGGAAATGATATTGGGAAGGGTAGGAGAGAAGAGCTACTAGGTAAGTACAGGTCAGCTATAGATTTCATTAAGTCTAAGGGAGGGGTCCCAATCATATGTAGCATCTTGCCTAGAAGGGGAGTAGGAAATGAATGGTTGTCTAGGGCAATTGGTGTAAATTGCTGGCTAGACAGATACTGCAAGGAACTTGCAATCCCATTCATTGACAACTGGAACAACTTTTATGGCAAACATGATATGTATGCAAGGGATGGGGTACATCTCTCTGGGGCTGGGGTGGTAGCACTTGCAAACTCAATTGAGAAGGCCAATGGTGAAATGCCTATGATTTTAAACTGATAGAAGATAGAGGTATGGGTGTGTGTGGGAAACAAGCAGGTTGCAATACTAGGGTTGGAAACAGTAAATGTATAAAAGGCATTCAGCATGAAGTTATAAATAAAGACAATAGATCAGGTCAGCAAACAAATGGGGGACAGCAGCGGACAGCAAGGGACTAGCTCCCTTAAGGTTTACTATACTAATAGCAGGAGTGTAAGTAATAAGATAGATGAGCTAAGATTAATTGAAAGTGCAGGAAACATAGATATTATTGCTATAACAGAGACCTGGCTCAATCTGAAAGATAGAGAGATGCCCTCTGAATGTCACATACAAGGCTATAAATTATTCCGCACTGACAGGGTCAACAGGAAGGGTGGTGGAGTAGCGATGTGTGTCAGAGACAATTTAAATTGTTGTGTTAGACAAGATATAAAAGTAGAAGCGTCAGCCAGTGAATCTGTTTGGTTACAGCTTCTCGAGGGCCGAGAAAAACTAATTTTGGGTGTGATTTACAGGGCCCCAAATCTTGATAGGAAGTGCAGTAAACTTCTATGGGACGAAATTCGTAAGGCATCTACATGCGAAAATGTTGTGCTAATGGGAGATTTCAACTATAGACAGATTGACTGGAGCAATTTGACAGGAAATTTAGAGTCAGGTGACTTTCTTGATACGATCCAGGATTGTTTTTTAAAACAGTTTGTGACAGAGCCAACTAGGGGAAATAACCTCCTTGACTTGGTTCTTGCCAGTAGGGAAACACTAATTAATAATCTTGAGGTTAATGATGAGCTTGGGGAAAGTGATCACAAATCACTCAGTTTTAATATATCATGGAATTCCCCTAATAATGGCAATCAAGTCTCCGTCCCTGACTTTCGCTTGGCTGATTTCATAGGACTGAA